>NC_054577.1:2936284-3033784 GCF_017654505.1 Polyodon spathula
CAGTGTTCTGTCACTGAATTTTCAACGTTCAGCAGTGACGGACGTGGACTACGTCAATATAACTAACGCCACTTAAAAAAAAAAAAAAAAAAAAAGGTATATTTTTCGTACTCTAAGAAAAAGTTCAACTCTGTAGCCGTGGCGACCAGCCCCGCTCACATGACGTCCACGAAGAACTCGCTGGGGTTTCCCATGGCGAGGTGAAAGGACTCCCGGCTGGCTGTGAGCTCTGGAGGGACAGAGGCCAGGTCCCGGACAGGAGGGGCCCCCGGAGGACCTCCTGAAGCTGGGGGCAGCATGCCGGGGTGGGGGTGAGGCTGAGGCAGCATCATGACCATCATGGGGTTGTAGGACAGGGGGATCCCCGGAGGCCCGTAGGAAAGGTGGGAGCGCTGGGAGTGCTGGGAGTGCTGGGAACGCTGAGTGTGGTGGGAGTGGTGAGAGTGGTGGGAGTGTTCGCTCCCCGCCACAGAGGCGTGGTCTCTCCGCAGGCTGCTCCGAGTCGAGTATTCAGATTCGCTCCCGCTGCCGGAGCGAGAGTCCGCCCCGGCCCCGCCTCCCGACTTCTCGTCCCGCCCATTGCCCTTCCCCCCGCGTCTCCGCTCCCCCTCGCTGCGCGTCGAGCCACTGCTGCGACTTCCTGTGAGAGAGGAGACAGGAGAGAGAGAGAACACGAGAACTTGTTAACAAATCGCACACTGCGCTGCCATGGTTTTCAAAACACTAAGTGAATTTTCAGGTAAACTTTAAAACACTCGTCTCAGTTTCTTCTAGTTTCAGCAACACTGATGAAGGCACTAGAGCCCAAACGCTGCTCTGCTTGACACTGTCTCTTCTAACTTCATCTCAATTACACTGATAAAGGCAGTACCTGGTTTGTCCATGTTTCACAGAACCTCACTGGCTCGTGAGGGGAACTAGTGAAACGACAGGAGGTCTGAAGAGATTAAAAGGGGACGGTGGCTCTGGCCTCCTCTTACCTTCGCTGTGCTGGCTCCCAGTGCTGCCCGGTCTGTAGCTGTAACTGGCGAGCTCGTGGTAGGGAGGGGGCTGGCTGGAGTAGGGGTGCGGGTACTGGTAGGGGAAGGTGTGCATCATGGGCCAGGGGGTGGCTCCGGGGAGCGGGAGGGGGGCCAGCGTGTCCTGGTCCGATGCACCACTGGAGCCATCGTTATCATTCAGAGACAGGTTGGCGATGTCTGCAAGGAGGAGAGAAAAAGGGCTAACAAACAGAACAAAACACTGAACTTCTCTAACCAAGGCATGCAACCAACCCTGCACACAATCCTGGGGTCTGAGATCTATCCCCAATTACTACTTTAAATGACGGAGCCCCGAGTTAAAATGCATGAACATGAACGTTGCTAATTCTTACTACTAGCAAGGGAGAACAATTAAGCGTTCGTTAAAATCACAGCTGTTACATGACTAGAACTTCTAGACAGCTGGGGGGAGAGGGGGGAGCACAGGCCAGTGGACCGGGGGCGGCGAGGGGGTGGGGAACGACACGTACAGTTCTCGCAGTCGCTGAAATCTCCAAAGATGTAGTAGCACTGCTCAGAGAAGGTGATCTTGTTGACGGTGTGCCGGATGAAGCCAGCCTTCAGGAGGTTGCTGGCGTACTTGCGTGACTCCCGACGGTCCTGGAAACCATCCACGTGGTGATACAGCCACTCGACCACGTCAGAGCCTACAGTACAGAGAGAGAGGAGGGTTAGAGATACAGATCAGAGCCTACAGTACAGACAGAGAGGAGGGTTAGAGATACAGATACAGCTCGACCACGTCAGAGCCTACAGTACAGAGAGAGAGGAGGGTTAGAGATACAGATACAGCCACTCGACCACGTCAGAGCCTACAGTACAGAGAGAGAGGAGGGTTAGAGATACAGATACAGCCACTCGACCACGTCAGAGCCTACAGTACAGAGAGAGAGGAGGGTTAGAGATACAGATACAGCCACTCGACCACGTCAGAGCCTACAGTACAGAGAGAGAGGAGGGTTAGAGATACAGATACAGCCACTCGACCACGTCAGAGCCTACAGTACAGAGAGAGAGGAGGGTTAGAGATACAGATACAGCCACTCTACCACGTCAGAGCCTACAGTACAGAGAGAGAGGAGGGTTAGAGATACAGATACAGCCACTCTAGAGAGAGTACAGAGAGAGAGGAGGGTTAGAGATACAGATACAGCCACTCTACCACGTCAGAGCCTACAGTACAGAGAGAGAGGAGGGTTAGAGATACAGATACAGCCACTCTACCACGTCAGAGCCTACAGTACAGAGAGAGAGGAGGGTTAGAGATACAGATACAGCCACTCGACCACGTCAGAGCCTACAGTACAGAGAGAGAGGAGGGTTAGAGATACAGATACAGCCACTCGACCACGTCAGAGCCTACAGTACAGAGAGAGAGGAGGGTTAGAGATACAGATACAGCCACTCTACCACGTCAGAGCCTACAGTACAGAGAGAGAGGAGGGTTAGAGATACAGATACAGCCACCCCACGTCACCTACCCCCCACCCCCACGTCAGAGCCTACAGTACAGAGAGAGAGGAGGGTTAGAGATACAGATACAGCCACCCGACCACGTCAGAGCCTACAGCGTTCGGTATGGTGATCTTCAGCCACATCCTGTCTCGAACCTCCAATCCGGACTCCGCGGAGGCCATCGCCTTGGCAACGGAGGCCATGTCCGAGTGGAGAGAGAGGTTGAAGTCGTCAAAACCTGCAGGAGACATCACAAAAACACGTCACACACACAGAGTGATATTTTACTGACATTACACTTGCCCTTCAAATAACTTAGAAACAGCAACGCTAACAAAGCTTGCAAGCAGATTCCAGATGTTTTAAAGTTATAAATTACATATATTAATATTTGGTTATAAATGAGTAAACGCCATCAAGCAAGAAGTGATGGAGAACGACTTCAAACCAGAGCAATTACCAATAAACCTGAACACAGATACCTTTAACAGTGAAATCCAGCACGAGATACAGAATGACTGCCAGGAGCAATCTGCAATACTGTCTGATGCTTTTTCAGCACGATAGGGATAGAGTCAGTAATGTCATGATGCTTACACAGACCAGGGGTCAAACTTACATTTGTTCTCAGCTGGGCACCCCAGCTTGTACTCAGAGAGGCCTGTATTGAATAAAATGGAGACTCAGTATTTGGGTAGAAAATGAATTCTCTCCCTCCTCCCCCAGCATTGCACAATCTACTAAAGACCATCACTCTTCAATAGATGCGTCCACACGCTTCCCACCACCCTATAGAAGGAACTCCCTCAGCTTCATAGAGTCCAGTGAAAGCTGCTGAATAATGTTCCCTTGTTAACATATTGAATTGCACCCCCTCTATATAGAATGAACTGATTCAGCTTCATAGTCCAATGGAAGCTGCTGAATAATGTTCCCTTGTTAACATATTGAATTGCACCCCCTCTATATAGAATGAACTCCCTCAGCTTCATAGAGTCCAGTGAAAGCTGCTGAATAATGTTCCCTTGTTAACATATTGAATTGCACCCCCTCTATATAGAATGAACTCCCTCAGCTTCATAGAGTCCAGTGAAAGCTGCTGAATAATGTTCCCTTGTTAACAGATTGAATTCCACAGACAGAGAGAGAGAGCGAGAGACACACAGGAGAGAGAGAGAGCGAGAGACACACAGGCGAGAGAGAGAGAGCGAGAGACACACAGGAGAGAGAGAGCGCGAGAGACAGAGAGAGCGCGAGAGACACACAGGAGAGAGAGACACACTCACGTTCAGTCTCGGTCACGGAGCTGCTGGAGGTGATGGTGCTGAGAGAGGAGCTCCCAGGGTAGGGGGGGTAAGCTCCGGTCAGAGCCACAGAATGAGACACCCAGGCAGCTGGGTCGATGGGGCGGATCGGCTCGTCTGTGAGGGGAGAGGACAGGGAGGTTAACAGCGTGCAACACTGCAGAGATCACGCTCTGCCAACGCAGCGCTAACTCAAAGGGCCAATGGCACTGGCTAGAATCCGTTTCCCCCTCTCCTCCCCTCCCCTCCCCAACCCCCTGGACAGGAACCCAGGCCTGCAGAGGAAGGCAGCTCAGAGAGGCTAACGGATGAGGCTGTGGCGCCCCCTGGTGTTTGTAAGAAGGAACAGCTCTTACTCCTGGGCAGGGTGAAGTAGCCCTGGGGGGATGGATCCCAGCACTTGGCCACTGTTAGGATGATCGGTCTGAAAGAGAAACATTCCCAGTCACTTTCTACCACCAAGGTGAAAATCTACCGAAACCAAAAAGCAAGGGTCGCTCACAATTCATTCTACAAATTACAATCTAACAGCTTAATGCTTAACGTTCTGCAGGACCATTTCAGACACTAGCCTAGTTTTCAATCCACTGTTTTTAAAAGCGGTCTCGTTTTCCAGTAAGATTCGAACAAACTGAAATCGATCCGCAATTTAGAAACGTTTTTTCTGCTATGAATTTTGTAATCTTCTGTGGTAGGAGCAAATGTTTCTGCCTTGTCATTGTAGATGTAACTGGCTGCATCCCAGTTCGTATTCTAGCAGCGTTATTATTCTAAACGGCATCCCAGTTCGTATTCTAGCAGCGTTATTATTCTACACGGCATCCCAGTTCGTATTCTAGCAGCGTTATTATTATACACAGCATCCCAGTTCATATTCTAGCAGCGTTATTATTCTACACGGCATCCCAGTTCGTATTCTAGCAGTGTTATTATTATACACAGCATCCCAGTTCATATTCTAGCAGCGTTATTATTATACACAGCATCCCAGTTCATATTCTAGCAGTGTTATTATTCTACACGGCATCCCAGTTCGCATTCTAGCAGCGTTATTATTATACACTGCATCCCAGTTCATATTCTAGCAGTGTTATTATTATACACAGCATCCCAGTTCATATTCTAGCAGTGTTATTATTTGCACTGACTGTACACTACACTGTGTTTCAATATGAAGCTTGCATTGTAACTCTGCGCTGCCCTGCGACACCCGCGTGAGTCTCCTGGGATAAAAACGTCTGCCTAATAAACAGAAGTCTTTTTCAACGTCTTCGTTTGAAGACACTGGAGACTTTTAGGTCGAAATTTTAGCATTACCTATTCTATTCTGTGGAGTGTTTAATACAATGGATGCGATCTCTTATTACAACAGAAGTTTCTTCAGTGCGAGCCGGTAGATCACTTATAAACGAGACAATCTACACATAGCTTAGTAGCAGCTCAGACTGAGAACACAGAGACAGGATACTGACCCGGGCTTGTGTACGATTTCCCTCAGGACTCGGACCGCGTCGTCATTGCTCATGTTCTCAAAATTAATGTCGTTCACCTGTTGAGGGGGGAGTTGGGTTAGTCTAAGGACATACAAGCCAAGGTTGCGAAATTGGGGATACAAAATTGAGGAGAAAACCGGGTTAAAAAATTGTCGACAACTAAATCTATATAATTTTTTTTTTTTTTTTTAAATCTCTTAAATCTTAAAAAAAACGACGTCTTAAATCCAAAAATTCTAGGCGATGCAAAACATTTTGCCCACAGCTGCAGAAGGGCAGTTCTGTGTGTGCAGCAAATATCAAAGAAGAGATCTGGAATGCTTTGAAAGAGCTGACCTCTCAAGCACGCCCCCTTCTCAATACTCACCTCCACCTGTCTCTCCCCCCGCTTTGCTTGATAAACGTTCTCTAGTATGTTTGTACCCGTGATCGCTGCTGGGTAGAACAGACACAGTCAACGTGATCGCGTGTGCAGCGATCTCCGTTCATTTTTATAAACTGCAATTACTCCAGATTCACTGCAACTGAACAATGAGGGTCTGATAATCTGAATAACTTGAAGTGCTGAAGAATGTCCTGACCAAGTTTCATCCCCATTGGAGAAGCGTGTGTGTGTGTCAGCGTGTGTGTGTCAGTGTGTGTGCGCGCGTGCTGCACAGCCCCGGGGGGCGGGGGGGGGTGTCTCACCTGCAGCAGCATGTCCCCGGGTTCGATCCGCCCGTCCGCAGCCACGGCCCCCCCCTTCATGATGGAGCCGATGTAGATCCCGCCATCGCCCCGTTCGTTACTCTGTCCCACGATGCTGATCCCCAGGAAGTTGTACTTCTCTGAAGAGCAACGAAACAAAAAACAGCTTCTCAGTGACAGTCAGGAACAACCATGAGCTACATAGACTGCAGAGCCTCGTAGAAACCACGATCCACACACACACACAGAGAGCCTAGTCTGAATCCATGCGCCACACACAGACTCCAGAGCCTCATCTATAGCCACAAGCTTTCCGCAGAAAACCACAAAGCGGCGTGCGATTCCATATGTTAATGTTGCTCAGCAGGTTTCAATAGACTTTACGAAGCACAAGGGGTTCATTCTATATAGAGGGTGACGCAAAACTTCTGGCCTGCAGGACCATGTGTGACACACAGCTGCCTTCACATACCCCCAGGTCTTCAATCGCTTTTTCATTTGTGATCAAACTCTTCTCTGGACTTACAAGTACCAGTCACCAGCATTTGAAGGCTTTTATGAGAGAGAACGTTTGGGGTTTTTACCTGCAGCATGAGTGGGGGGGTAGCCACTGGGGGGCATCGGACTGCAGAAATCACCGCTTTCCACAGTCAGTGTTTTGGGTTGATCTGTCATCTAAGATCATGTGGTAAGGTAACCAGACTAAGTCTACAAGAAATCTCCTTGGCGTTTGGTTTTGCAGGCTATAAAGAATTCTTGACTGGTAAACGCTGCAAGATGTTCTCTGTAGCACTTGTCTGTCCGAGGGACTTGTTCACACACAGCTGTGCAACTCACCCATGTTGAGGGTCACTGTGATGATGTTCAGGGACATGGTCGAGTCAGTGACACTGCTGAAGGAAGAGGTCTGAAAGAGACCGGGAGCACACAGACGGTTAAAAAAAAAAAATCAGAAAAACATCCAAAACGTGCAAACCAACACTGCCGCCAGATTTAAAAGCACTGCAGTTAACAAATACATTTCAACATCGCTTCAGCTGCTCTGGTCTCCAGGCTGGGTGCAGCAGGGTGTGGGTGTGTGTGGTTCCCAGGCTGGGTGCAGCAGGGTGTGGGTGTGTCTGGTTCCCAGGCTGGGTGCAGCAGGGTGTGGGTGTGTCTGGTCCCCAGGCTGGGTGCAGCAGGGTGTGGGTGTGTCTGGTTCCCAGGCTGGGTGCAGCAGGGTGTGGGTGTGTCTGGTCCCCAGGCTGGGTGCAGCAGGGTGTGGGTGTGTCTGGTCCCCAGGCTGGGTGCAGCAGGGTGTGGGTGTGTCTGGTCCCCAGGCTGGGTGCAGCAGGGTGTGGGTGTGTCTGGTCCCCAGGCTGGGTGCAGCAGGGTGTGGGTGTGTCTGGTCCCCAGGCTGGGTGCAGCAGGGTGTGGGTGTGTCTCCTACCCTCTCCAGTCTCGGGGGTCTCTGCTTCCTGCGACGCCGGTGTCTCTTTAGCAGTCTGGAGGCGCTGCTCTGCTCCGTGGAGCTGCTGAACCTGCAGGACACACAGAGGAGGGACTGGAGGGGAGCGCCAAAGAATAGAGCCCAGCAAGAAACTCACACTCAATCCACAAACCTGTCAACTGGACAGGCGCACCAAGGAACAAGCTACAAGAAACTCGCATTCAAACCACGAAGGAGACCTAATCAACATCTTAAAGAGGGTCAGGTCAATTCCCAGTTGGAATGGGGGGGGGAGGGGTTAGGGTTAGGTCAGCAGTGTCACTCACCACACCCCCAAAGCACTAGTCCCTCTCCAACCACATCCCCAAAGCACTAGCCACTCCCCAACCACACCCCCAAAGCCAGAGCCACTCCCCCAAAGCCCTAGCCCCTCCCCCAGCCTCACCTGCTCATGGTGTCGTCCTCGTCGGAGTCACAGAAGCTGGTGGTCTCGATCTCGCTGCTCATCACCGTGCTCGCGCTCTCATAGCCAGCTAGGTGGCGCTCTAACCTGCTCTGTCCGTTCAGCCGAGGACCCCCTGCACAGTCAGCACACACACACTCTCACTGCAGCACACTGAAACGCTATTGCACTACATAAAAGATCTACAGTATGTTCACAGTTTAATTATGTCTCAGTCCTAAAATCCTAGGCGACGCCAAACTTTTGGCCAGAGCTGTAGTGTTGAGCTTGGGGAAGACAGTCTGAGATGAATGATAATGAGGGTCTAAAACCAGCTGTTAATTTATCAGGCAAAGCTCCAAACATGCAATTCTGCTCTGCAAGGCTTATACATGTTTACAAAAGCCATCTGTCTCGGTCTATGTTGCAATCTCACAGACTCGGTGACTCTACAACATGAAATAATACTGGACTACTACCATGGCTTCTGTTAGACACAGGCGATATCGTTTTATAGTTCTTTGATAACATGTTAAACAAAAGATCTAAATTGTGTTCATGTCTCAAGCCTATGATTCTAGCTCGAGCGCTGACTCACCGTGCTGTTCGTGACTCTCCCTCCTGCGCGGCCTCTCTCGGCGAGACGAGACCACCGACTCGGTTTCCGTCTGGTCATCGAGATTCTCCAGACTGCCCGCGACATTCGGACTGCCCAAAAAAAAAAAAAAAGAACACACGCACGCACGCGTGTGAAATTTGTACGCAAAATTCTTACCCAGTCACGGGCGACACAAAAACAGGTAGCTCACTTTCCTATTGAACGAAATTCTCTAAACATATAGATCGGTATTTCACAGTGCAGTTTCTGCGGGGTCTACTTTCAGATTACTTAATTTCACGTCTTATTGCGTTCAGCGACCAATTTTTTTGAAGACATGGAGAAAGACGTCTTGTCTAAGTTTCTCCTTGCATGCATTTCTTTCAGCGTTCCTCATTTTTGAACGACTGAGTGTTTAGTGGCTCAATCCATCTCTGTATTGGCGTTCTGATGCATTCCTGTTGACTCACTGGAAAGAGGGGGGTCTGGAGTCTCCGATCCCCCTGGTACGCTCCGCA
Source organism: Polyodon spathula (assembly GCF_017654505.1). Taxonomy (NCBI): domain Eukaryota; kingdom Metazoa; phylum Chordata; class Actinopteri; order Acipenseriformes; family Polyodontidae; genus Polyodon; species Polyodon spathula. The sequence goes on from NC_054577.1 coordinate 2,945,254, forward strand.
GGGGGGGGTGGCAGGGGGGGAGGAGGCGGAGAGGGGTCCGCTCTGATCTCCACTGGAGGGGCCACAGCTTCTGCACAGGGGCTGTCCGAGGAAACAAGCTGAGAGACAGAGTGGGTGAGGAAGAGAGATCCGATACGGGAGTCCCCTCACTAATACAGACCCCCCCCCCCCCCCCCCCCCCCCCCCCCCCCCCCCCCCCCCCCACCCCCCCACCCCCCCCCCCCCCCCCCCCCCACCCCCCCCGTTTAGTGTGACACTAGAGCACTGTGAATGGAGCGATCCAAAGTGAGAGAGGAGGGAGGAGAAACTGAAAAAACAAAACCACAAAACACTCTTATAATGACACCAAAAAACAGGACAAAACCAAAACAAGTAGCTTTCAGAAATACTGCAATAAATGCAAGACGTGGGAGACATTTACAACTCTGAACTGTACCAAACAGAAAACAAAAGTACATCAGAATATATTCCAGTCTGAGAGCTTGTTTCTGTCCTGTGTGTGCGTGTACTGTAAATCACACAATAAAAAAGGAATGTTAGTTATATAAATCCCTCGCCACGCTGTAAAATAAATAACTATCCACACAAACTAACATTACTACTTGTGCAATGTGACAATAACTACTGAAATACATCCCAGATTCTAGTCCCACATTCTGATAACTCATCGTAATGGGGTATATTTTTCCCTAGATATAACCAGAAGGGCATGCAAAATGAACACTTGAAAATGTCCGTAACACAGTTCTCAGATCGAGTAGAATTTCAGAGACAGCACGCGTGCAGGTTGCAAGACGTGGTTTAGACTCTCACCCAGGACACGACCCTCCCGTTGAAGCAGGGAAGCTTGGAGCCATCGTCAGAAATCTCTTCCTTCACAACTCTGGAAAGAGAGGGCAGCGTTAGCAGGCATCCAGTCACGCAGCCGATGCTGAATCACACTGGGATCCTTCGAGACCCGACTTGACAAACTTTCGAATGAAACCTGCTCAACAACGTTCACATATTGAAACACACACCCCTTTGTAGTTTTCCAGATACTTAACGAAAAACTAAAATTGAAATACAGTCTATGGCTTCCAGCAGACTTTTGCTATTTGAGTTTCTTTGATTACATGATGTTAAAAATAATTCCGGGCGACACAAAACCTTTGACCAGAGCTGCAGCTGTCTCAAGCTGGATTACAAAGACCTCCCTACGGACTCTTTCTCAAACACGTGCTGTGGGATCTCCAGTGCCAGACTGCTGGTGCCTGTGTTCTAGTCCGGCAGCAGTAGCTGTACCGGTCGCTGTCTCCAGCGCTGTCTTTAGTTTGGCGCAGAGAGGGGCACATTACTTACCACGCCACAAACCACAAACAAAGAGGTTTACAGAAAGCAATTGTCCTTTCAATGGAAAGTTTCTCTTGCTGTTCGATGGGGTTTGTCATCAGAGTGGTTCTGTTGCTTAGTTTTATAAAAAGTGCAAGAAACATGCGATTTTTCCTTGGCAGTATCCCGTGTTGCCTGTATAGCAACAACATAGTTTACATGTTTTTTAATTAAGAGGAGAATTTCAATCTCCTCTTAATTTCCAGCTGCGTCCTCCGATCCCGGTTTCTGTGCTTAAAAGCACTGGTTAGGATTAACTCCTTTCAAAATGAAGTAAGACTAAATTTGTACTGTTGGAATGTGAAGTTAATTTCCTTTTATCATTATGAAACATGCCACTGTAGCAGTCTGTCTTTAATTCAGGGGGTGGGATTCAAAACTGCCTTTTCAGCAGCCAGCTCTCCCAGGGCGTGCAGAACAGGATCGAGGGCTGGGATTTCTTAGCCCAGGCTGCAATTCCCAAACAGGAAGAGAATTCCTAAACATGGGAAACAGGGAAAACCCCGCTCAAACTCCTGGCTCCTGAAATATATCATATGTATTTGAAGGGGGGGGGGTTATTCAGAATGAGTAAAATGAGCAGAAATGAGCCCCCCCCAAACAGGTTAACGAATCCGAGAATCGTGACGTTTAGCAATCCTCCAACAGTCTGACAGAGTCATGGTTCCTCAAACCAAACAAGGCTAGAGAAAGGTTTTGTTCAGATGCAAACGGTGCATTAGTTACAGGAATGGTTAGAGGCTGGACAGCTCTGGATAAAAGTGTCGCATCCCCTAGAATTGAAGGATGGAGACATCATTAAAAAAAAAAATTAAACACACACACACACACAGATTAGATCTTTTATTTATCATGTAATCAAAGAGACCACAAAATGATCTCGCAAAAAGTCTATACCGGAAGCACAGTGGTATTTCATGTTAGATTTCGAAATGTCACATTTTTTCTTGAAGTATCTGGAAAACTACAAAGCTGTGTGGGATTCAATATGTTAACAAGGGAACATTATTCAGCAGCTTTCACTGGACTCTATGAAGCTGAGGGAGTTCATTCTATATAGAGGGGGTGCAATTCAATATGTTAACAAGGGAACATTATTCAGCAGCTTTCACTGGACTCTATGAAGCTGAGGGAGTTCATTCTATATAGAGGGGGTGCAATTCAATATGTTAACAAGGGAACATTATTCAGCAGCTTTCACTGGACTCTATGAAGCTGAGGGAGTTCATTCTATATAGAGGGGGTGCAATTCAATATGTTAACAAGGGAACATTATTCAGCAGCTTTCACTGGACTCTATGAAGCTGAGGGAGTTCATTCTATATAGAGGGGGTGCAATTCAATATGAGAACAAGGGAACATTATTCAGCAGCTTTCACTGGACTCTATGAAGCTGAGTGAGTTCATTCTATATAGAGGGGGTGCAATTCAATATGTTAACAAGGGAACATTATTCAGCAGCTTTCACTGGACTCTATGAAGCTGAGGGAGTTCATTCTATATAGAGGGGGTGCAATTCAATATGTTAACAAGGGAACATTATTCAGCAGCTTTCACTGGACTCTATGAAGCTGAGGGAGTTCATTCTATATAGAGGGGGTGCAATTCAATATGTTAACAAGGGAACATTATTCAGCAGCTTTCACTGGACTCTATGAAGCTGAGGGAGTTCATTCTATATAGAGGGGGTGCAATTCAATATGTTAATATTATTCAGCTGATTTCATATCTAATTACATTTGTCGGAAACATGATTTCTTCGTGTCCATTTGCAGTCGATTTAAGAAAAGCTCGTCAAATCACACCCAAGCAAACCCACTGACCACCACCCCCTCTCTCACGCACTCACAAACACACCTGGAAATTCAGAACGAACAGACCATACAAAGGAACACACACACACACACACACACTAACACCCTTCAGTATGCTTCGCTATACAAATTCTACCACTTGACAGGTCTAGGGATGGAAAGAAAACGCCTGCCGTTTACTCAAAAGCACGATGCATCAGCTGCTTTCGCCAAAGCTGCAACTGTAAATCCTCATTTCAATTTGTATTGAGGAAATCATAAAACCCAACAGGTCATTTTTAAAAGGAAACTATTGGAGGAGGAAAGGGGCTTGGTGTGCACCGCGGTAGCGGGACCTTCTGGCGGTTATCCCAAATAAAAAATGTAGGCTTTTTAACAGACAGAGAGAGAGAGAGAGAGAGAGAGAAGATTTTTGAAAGGCGATCTCGAAGCCTAATCCACTGCAACAAACCCCTTTCAGGATGAAGACGCTATTCAGTTTCCCTGTGCTTAAAAACCAGAATAAAGATATACCCGGCGATAATGAGCTGCTAATGACTCAGAAAGTGAAGCAAGGGAGGAGGGGAGTGGGGGATAGAAGAGGAGGGGAGTGGGGGGAACAAAAAACGCAACACGGAGCGACCCAACTAAAATATTTAACGTGGAAAAACACTCCATCTTTGCTCGTTTCCATCCGCCACCTTGACCCACGCAACTTTTAAAAGCTCGAAGCTGGGCGTGGGAATGGGAAACTGTGATTTATTTACACAGCACAGGGAGTAATGTACATCAAGTCATCGAAACAGTTACATAAAAGACGCATTTTAAAAAGGAGAGACCAATTTTACATATAAATATTACATACAATTCCCTAAAGGGGTAGTAGGACGGAGGAAAATTAAAAAAAGTTATTTTCTGTAGTTAAACAAAATAACTTTGGTTTTGCAATTTATTATATCATATCTATATATATATATATATATATATTATAATTTATATATATATTATATATATCCGTAAATAGAATTTTTTTTTAAAAAATCCATATTTGTAAACACACAAAAGTTTAACATTTCTGCTGACATTTATAACTGGAAAGATACATTTTTTTTAAAAATATCTAGGGTTTACTTTAAGGGCAAAATGACTGTTTTGAGTGGCGGTGTTGCAACGAGACTATCCTCCAAGCCAGCTCTACAAGCAGTCAGCATGCAAAAAAAAAAAAAAAAAAAAACACACAACTTTAAAATAAATATAAATATTAACACATTAACAAACCCTTGCGGGGGGGGGGAAAGTGCTCGCTTGAACATTTGCAAACAGGTTTAATCGTGCATTACTCCTTTCCACAAACTTACCCAAAATCCTGGTCCATAGACTTGAAAAAGAACTTGTAGTTCGGTTTGTTTAAAACTTGTTTAAAATCTAGCAAAGTGATTTTCTCGGCTGGGATCGCAATCTTTACCAGATAAGGCGTTTCTTCTTCGTCAATGTGATATATTACCTTCGTTTCCGCCATTTTCCAATGCTTTGCAAGCGATCGGGACGCACGCCGAGCTCTTTCCTTGACCGATAGTTAGATTTATATTTCTATTATATATAGCTTTTTTTGGGGGGGGGTGGATTTACGAAGGAGCGAGAGAAAAAAAACTCTCAAAACTTTCTAACAACAACAAAAAAAATTCTTTAGCAGCCAACGCGGCGTCTGACGTCAGGTGGGGCTCCCCTTGCGTCGGTCCGTGCGTGCCCCCCTTCCAGCGTGCCGATTAGTTTTTGTGGGAGCCACCCCCCCCAAAAAAAAGTCCCCTCTCCCTCTTTGCGGCGCTCCAACCAGATCAAACTTCTCTAATCGGCTGGTCCCATTCAAATCAATGCCGGGCTATGTATTAATGCAGATGCATGAGGGCAGTTTCAATCCCACTTATAAAGTGAGCATCGTCTTTATACAATAAGATATTTAAATACGGGACACGGCTCATAATGATAAACAACATAGTTTATTAAAAGACAGACGCGAAGGGAAACTGACGCTAAAATTAACAACGGCGCGCAAACATCCACACACCGCACTCCAGAATCGGAGATGTATTTATTGCACGCTTCTCTGTGCAAATGTGTGTTAACAATGCACAGGCAATTGGTGCTTTTCATAGCTGGAGCAATGCATTTGGATATATTTTGCAATGTGTGTTTTATATACATATTAAGATTATCCTTTTAAAAGTACATTAGAGTAGGCTCTGAGAGAGAGAGAGAGAGAGAGAGAGAGAGAGAGAGGAGTAATCGTGCAAACACATTTTTTTTTTTTTTTTAATAAATCTAAAACAAGGTTCGTTTCTGTCAACACTTGGGTTGCACAGCGTTGAAGGGAGCCCGCAATAATGTTGCAAGAGAGAACAAGAAATAAGGGCACGTTATCGAAAGCTTAATTTAAACGAGGGCCAGTTATATTGTCAAAGCCTCGCTAAGCACTTCTTGAAACGGGGACCAGCGAGAATGTTGTGGAACTGTAACACAGTTACACCAAGCACCGCTTTAAGCAAATCATCTGACAGCAGAGACATTAAACTACATGAAAACATCTGCTTGACTCCTCAGTACACAGCAAACGCAAGAGGAGCGTCCTTGTGACAGTTATAACACAAAACCAGCGCTGTTCTGCACATCTGGAATACTACAGCTCCAGATGTTCTATACTGCGTCTCCTCAGCCTGGGTCTGACCCGGCCCGCATTGCATAAAAAGGGGAACCGTGCGTGGGCTGTTCAATGCTGGCAAATATTCCAGCTGAGATAACGCAGCGAGGGATGGTCACAGCACCACGAACCAAAGCTGGGAGAGAGAGTTCATTACATATACAAAGCAACGTGTAATATAATCAGGGTGAAAACAGCACAGATCTAGCGTCATAACTACCATCCCCATCGGCATGGCTGTAAATTCAAACTGAGAGCAATCAGTATGTGAACATTAATGACCATGACGTGACAGTATTGAATAGTATAGAATAAGAAATAATGAAATGCATCGTGACATACCCTTCACTCCACACACTGCAGGAGGACAAACATCCCCTCACCCCTCTCTGTGTGAAGAAGAGTCTCCTTCAGCAACATGGCTAGGGAACCCATTCCATCCCCTCACCACTCTCTGTGTGAAGAAGACTCTCCTTCAGCAACATGACTAGGGAACCCATTCCATCCCCTCACCGCTCTCTGTGTGAAGAAGAGTCTCCTTCAGCAACATGACTAGGTAACCCATTCCATCCCCTCACCGCTCTCTGTGTGAAGAAGAGTCTCCTTCAGCAACATGACTAGGTAACCCATTCCATCCCCTCACCACTCTCTGTGTGAAGAAGAGTCTCCTTCAGCAACATGACTAGGGAACCCATTCCATCCCCTCACCACTCTCTGTGTGAAGAAGAGTCTCCTTCAACATGACTAGGTAACCCATTCCATCCCCTCACCACTCTCTGTGTGAAGAAGAGTCTCCTTCAACATGACTAGGGAACCCATTCCATCCCCTCACCACTCTTTGTGTGAAGAAGAGTCTCCTTCAACAACATGACTAGGTAACCCATTCCATCCCCTCACCACTCTTTGTGTGAAGAAGAGTCTCCTTCAGCAACATGACTAGGTAACCCATTCCATCCCCTCACCGCTCTCTGTGTGAAGAAGTGTCTCCTTCAGCAACATGACTAGGTAACCCATTCCATCCCCTCACCGCTCTCTGTGTGAAGAAGAGTCTCCTTCAGCAACATGACTAGGTAACCCATTCCATCCCCTCACCACTCTCTGTGTGAAGAAGAGTCTCCTTCAGCAACATGACTAGGTAACCCATTCCATCCCCTCACCACTCTCTGTGTGAAGAAGAGTCTCCTTCAGCAACATGACTAGGGAACCCATTCCATCCCCTCACCACTCTCTGTGTGAAGAAGAGTCTCCTTCAACAACATGACTAGGTAACCCATTCCATCCCCTCACCACTCTTTGTGTGAAGAAGAGTCTCCTTCAGCAACATGACTAGGTAACCCATTCCATCCCCTCACCGCTCTCTGTGTGAAGAAGAGTCTCCTTCAGCAACATGACTAGGTAACCCATTCCATCCCCTCACCACTCTCTGTGTGAAGAAGAGTCTCCTTCAGCAACATGACTAGGGAACCCATTCCATCCCCTCACCACTCTCTCTAAATACTATAGATACAGGATGTTGGAATACAATGATAATATTGTTTATGAATCATCCTGCTCTATTTAACTCCATTGAATATGAATATACTGGTATAGGTGGTTATAATAAAAAATACATAGGAACTGGATGTTTGTTTGCTCAGTTGTAGTCTCCATTTCCGCTGTCTTCTTAGGTTCAGCATTGCAGGAGGACGCTTAGCCCTCTGCTTGCTGAGAAGGTTGCTGGACAGAAATCACGGGCTGTAACAAAAGAATTGGATAAAACAAATGTGCTTGAATGAGTTGTAAGAAACCAAACAACGCCCCTGTCGTGCACCTCCATTCGCTATGTAGCTCTCAAACGTGTAGTTTGGAAATCTAGACCTGCACTCTGATTTTTTTTTGTTGTTGTTGTCACACAATTTAGGGATGAGAGTGCAGTGAAAGGGATCAGACTCACCACGCTCCTGGGGGCACCACAGCACTGGACTGCTTTACAGCAGTAGGAAGCAATGGTTATGCTGACTGCAACTTGCGTAAGAAACACAAAATCCATCTCCATAACAACATAATTCTTAACTATCTGTTGAGAAAAGAAAACGATATATAATCAAAGAGAACACACAGAGCCCTGACATAAGAGTTCCAACTTGAAAATCTTAATGAGGGCACTGGTCAGGTTCAAATGAAATCTCACAGTCACCCATAATATTAATGTGATATAAAGTGATAATAATTCCATATGTTTTCTATTTACTGTGAAGGTTGTAGTTTTTTGTATTCTTTTGTTTTAAATTAGAGTGCCCAATTATCTCCTCAATTTCGAATGTCCAATTATGATCCGTCACCACAGCAATTCCCCACACAGCTCAATTCCCCACACCCCTGCGCTCCCCTGACTGTGTGACTCCCCCCTGCACACCACGCGGTTGTGCCTTTACCAGGGGAGACCCTCAGGGACCCCTGCGCTCCCCTGACTGTGTGACTCCCCCCTGCACACCACGCGGCCGTGCCTTTACCAGGGGAGACCCTCAGGGACCCCTGCGCTCCCCTGACTGTGTGACTCCCCCCCTGCACACCACGCGGCCGTGCCTTTACCAGGGGAGACCCTCAGGGACCCCTGCGCTCCCCTGACTGTGTGACTCCCCCCTGCACACCACGCGGCCGTGCCTTTACCAGGGGAGACCCTCGGGGACCCCTGCGCTCCCCTGACTGTGCGACTCCCCCCTGCACACCACGCGGCCGTGCCTTTACCAGGGGAGACCCTCAGGGACAAGGTTGCTGTTTTAAAAGAAATACAAACTCAGTTGCTTCAGACTATGAACTAAGTATTACCCTGTTATCATTTGAAAGAATGGAAAACAGTGTGAGGGGCAACTGGAGAGAATGGTTACCGAAAAGTTAGGAAGCTAATATAAAGAACACTTTGACTGTAGTTCTTTTTCAATGTCTTAATACAAAAAAAATTACTACAAGTTCTAAGGTAAAATAAAAAAATAATTGAAATGTTAAGAGGAAATTGTAAAGCCGACCTGCTGGTTAGTTTCGAGAGGGTTCAGCAGACAATCTGGGTGAGACTTACACCATCAAATAAAAGAACACTTGCCTCATACTTCTGACACAGTCTCAATTCTTGGCTGTGTGTCTCATTCTCAAAGTGGTACTCGCAATAAGCTTGATAATCTGGGTAATTCACCACAGTGAATGAGCCAAAAAAAAATAAAATAAAACAAATGTAAGCAGATCCCAGAACTTCCATGCCAAGACAAGCCTTGATCTGAAACGATACAAACAAACAGGCAAGTGAGGCTCACACAGTGACGTTCAAGCAGCTCTAAACCCATAGGCACCCCAGAGCCCCAGTTTGGTGATCCCCGCTGTGGATGCACCCCTCAGTGAAGGGGAGATACGGCAGGGGAGGTACTGCACACTTCACATCTTCCAATCTCTCATAACTGCTTATCCGGTCGTCATGGGAACTGGTATTGACAACATTAAACATACCCTAAAGGGAGCTTGTATGAGTCTGTGAACCCATCGTCATGAACCCTTTATACTGACAAAGTGCTCTGGAAACTCTGCTGGCAAGATCTAACTACACCCTGCTGTGAGTGAGTGTGTGAGTGTGAGTTGTGTTGTGCTGAGCTGTGCTGTGCTGTGTTGTGTTGTGTTGTGTTGTGCTGTGCTGTGTTGTGCTGTGTTGTGTTGTGTTGTGTTGTGCTGTGTTGTGCTGTGCTGTGTTGTGTTGTGCTGTGTTGTGCTGTGCTGTGCTGTGTTGTGCTGTGCTGTGCTGTGCTGTGCTGTGTTGTGCTGTGCTGTGCTGTGCTGTGCTGTGTTGTGCTGTGCTGTGCTGTGCTGTGTTGTGTTGTGCTGTGTTGTGTTGTGCTGTGTTGTGTTGTGTTGTGTTGTGCTGTGTTGTGTTGTGCTGTGCTGTGTTGTGTTGTGCTGTGTTGTGTTGTGTTGTTTGTACCAGTTTGCATCTTTATATTGCAGGCGATGGCCAGCCTGTTTTGTTTTGTTTAATCCTTTTATTTTTGGCTCTGATGCTCTGTTTATTTGTTTCTGTTTGTTTTTGTTAATTTTGTTAATTTTGCGCTTTGTGTGTAAAACTGCAGCTTTCCAGGGATACATCAACACAAATATCATAACAATCGCGATTCTGCTGAAAAAGACACTGCAGGAATGCGCGCCTCAAAGCAGAGCGTTAGGGAAAGTAACATACTGTGTTTTAAACCCGACAGTCTGCTCAGTGACACTTTAATATCAGACTGACATACAAACAAGACTTACGAGAGGGAGACGAAGGGTTTTATCACAAGCTATTGCCAAAGCCCCAGCGATCAGCACCTGAAGAGAAGAATCAAGCACGTCACCTGTAATCTACAGAAACACCACAGGGGGAATAAAGGCACCAGACATATAATGATGAGGTATCTACAAACAGGCAAGTTATATATATATATACAGCCCTGTGAAGATGTAGTGTAACGCTGTGTTCAGTCTGCATGTCCACACTACCCCTCAGATCAGTCTGAGACCGGTCCAGCTCAGACCTGCAGGGGTGGGGAGGAGCACTTGGTCAGTTTCAAGTCAGTTCGGGCCTGTAATGGCAAGCCGTTCTGTAATGGGTTGCCTTCCCAAAATACACTGTCCAAGCAGGCGCATTTTGTCTACTTTTCTGGATTTCGCTGGAGTGAAGAGCTGCCTGATTGAGTTCAGTGTTTTACAATGAAACAGAGGACTAAATACATATCAGACTATACTGCATGTCGAAGGTATTCTTTGTGCAGAATGGGACAGTACAGGACACTAGAGAACTGCACTGGACAGAAAAGGACAGTAGGGACAGCACAGGACAGTAGAGGACATTGCAGGGCAGTAAGGACAGCACCAGGCACATCATTCTCCAACCTTCTCTTTAATTCCACAGATGAGTCTGATAACAAAATGAAGTGAATAACGAGAATTAGACAGAAAAAAAAATCACTAACCAGAAATGCAGCTGTAATGTGAAACCATATATCCTCAGAGGGCTTTTGGAACTGTACTGTCAAAATGATAATGAATCCAAAGTTAAACAGGCCAAGCATAATCTGAGTTACCTGAAAACCAAAAAAAAAAACAACGGAGAATTACAATGGGGTGTACCGGTAGGGAACAAACTTGTACCAGAAAGCAAAATATGTGTTGTGTCTCTCTGTAGAGTCCACTCACCCCCAGAGGTCCAGGATGTCCTTCTCTGAACTTCTGGATTCGGTTTTGGGCCTTCTCAAAGTGGATGGTGACAGCGGGCCCTTCTTCCCTCACACTGGGTCTGAGGGGGGAGGAGAGCTGAGTGTCGTGGGGCTGATCCATCGCTGCGCTGGGAATAAAACACGCAGTAAATACTGCTTGAAGTATTCGGCTCACAGGATGGCAATACACATGCAGGCTTCGTGCTAAACACATCGAATGGGGTGTTTGTTCAAAGTTTATTGCGTCTGTAGTACATCTGTTGCCCGTTTCAATTTGTCCTTCGGGACAGTGTGTGTGGGTGTGGGGGTGGAACAATTCAAATCAAAAAAACATTGTTGTTTGACAAATAGCCACTAGGGTTTGGAGAACCAATCATTTTCATAACAATAATAATAATAATAATAATAATAATAATAATAATAATGTTGTTTGTTTTTGGTAGAGCTCTTGTTTTGTGTGTATGTGTAGAACAGAATTCATTTTGAAACGCAAGTTTCAGAAAACAGTACGTTTGGGGCGTGTGCAGTCTTCTTATCAGGGAGAAGTCCGTACTGACAGATAATACTGACAGAAAGTGTGCAGACTGAGTTCCCCTCTCCCCTTATCTGCACCCTGATCCTGCGGTAACAGAGACAGGCATCTGCAGTGAAAGACAGTATCCAACATTCTCAACTCACCAAGAGTCCGCGTTCCTACTTTTTCTTCTTGAAGTTTGTCTGCTGTTTTGTCCCTGGTTCTGCCAGTCTCTGCTTCTCTTTGCACAGGAAATGTCAAATGTAGAAAAAAAGTGGAGCTGCTTTGGTGTCCGGTTTCATTGTTGTTAACTCTTGGGGTGCTAGCACTGAAGTTGAATGTTGAACCTAAAACTAAGAAGAATGAAGGGTGACTTTACTGAAATGTATCTTAATAGGAATTAACATAATAAACCTGAAACAATACTTTAAGAGAAGCACAGAAACCGGGACCAGAGGACACAGCTGGAAATTAAGTGGAGATAGACTCAGGACAGAGGGAAGGAGACACTTCTTCACACAGAGAGCGGTGAGGGGATGGAATGGGTTCCCTAGTCATGTTGCTGAAGGAGACTCTTCTTCACACAGAGAGTGGTGAGGGGATGGAATGGGTTACCTAGTCATGTTGTTGAAGGATACTCTTCTTCACACAGAGAGCGGTGAGGGGATGGAATGGGTTACCTAGTCATGTTGTTGAAGGAGACTCTTCTTCACACAGAGAGTGGTGAGGGGATGGAATGGGTTACCTAGTCATGTTGCTGAAGGAGACTCTTCTTCACACAGAGAGTGGTGAGGGGATGGAATAGGTTCCCTAGTCATGTTGAAGGAGACTCTTCTTCACACAGAGAGGGGTGAGGGGATGGAATGGGTTTCCTAGTCATGTTGCTGAAGGAGACTCTTTTTTAACTCTATACTATTCAGTTCTGTCACTTCATGGTCATTAATGTTCACATCATACTAGATAGTACTGACTTTATGGAAATAAAATATGTTGCAATACATTGGGAAAATATGTTTACATATGTTTCATTATACTGAAATATATACAGGTCAAAATATGTTTTCCTATGTTATATTAAAAATATACTTTTATATTTCTATATACATTTTCTAAATACATTTTCAGTTGTATCATAAAAATATATGTAGTTAAGTAATTTCTTCTCCTTTTTTACTCTTCCCCCTCTTGTTTTTGTTTCTTTCCGTCTCTATTTCTTTACCCTTTCCTTCCTTTGTCCTTTCTTTTACTCTTTCCCCTCTTTCTAATTTCCCCGTTTCATTGACTTTCTTTCACTAGTTCATTTTTTTTTCCTTTCGTTGTGTGAAACACCTGAATTTGAAACAATGAAGCAGAATTGGAATATCACGCCAGGGCGCTGGAACTAGGGGTGCACTGGCACCCCCTTGGCTTTGCATGGTTTCCATCATATACAGGGCTTGCAGCTTTTCCTACTTTAAAAATTGTTTCAGTGCCACTGATATCAAAGTAAAAAAAAATCATTGCTTTTTTCTTTGAGAAGTAGAATAATTGAATGTTTAAAGATAATAATTATAATATTATATTTTACATTCACATTTCCCTTCATAATAACAAAACAAAACAAACAAACAAAAAAAAACCATAGAGTTTACACAAGAATACTTAATAACGGAAAGCTAACGCGTGCTGAATTTTAGTGCAAACCTGCACAGTCACACGTGAACTGGAGGCTTGCTGTGTCAATATCGTTGCGTTTCAAAGATCCGACCACCAGGGGTCAGCAAAACCGCAGCAATCGCTCTGCTGCGCACCTTCAAGACAGTAAGCAATCAAAACTTCACAGGACAAAAAAAAATAAATAATCAAAGGTTGAAACTAACGCACAGACATACCCCAGGCCTGCCAACGCTAAAAAGCGTGTCGCTTGGCAAATAATGCTTCCTGAGAATGAAAAGTAGCAGTAAAATTTTCATATAAATAAATTCCAGCACCCGTTGAAAAGATATTCTTTAATCTATATAACAAAAAAAAAAAGGCAGATGGGTCTCCGTCTCGGCCAGGCAGCGAGCCCTCAAACCAACTTAGGTTTGATGCCAAGTGAAAGCGTATATGCAACATAATTCTCTGTAAAATTGCATACTCCATATTCTCCACAATAAAACATTTCTTGATTGGTGTTTGTCCCGAACTAAATGAAGTGTGGGCTGATAACGTTTAAGAGCCGTCCCTTCCCTACCTCTTAACCTGTAATTAACTCACCAGTGTAATACTGCTTGCTACACACGCCCTGTTCACCTTACAGAACTCGGCTGACCTTTAAAAACATTATATAACAACAATTATATGAATCAGTTCAACGCAGAATATGTATAACAAATTAATATATACACCATTGCCTATTAAAGATTACAAAGTGATTTGTTTTTTTGTTTTTGTTTTTTGGACAAATTTAAACGAACTTACTTCCATAATTTCCTCACAGTAACACACAGAGGAATAATTGTTTGGCGTTGGTGGGATTTCCCTTTTATATGATAAAACGAAAAGGCTCAAATGATCCGTTAAAAAAATACAAAGATCAAACTTACCTATTTAGATTAGTTCAAGATAATCACGCGTCGTCGTGCTCGTGTTATTATCAAAGCATTATAAATCGTTCAGACACCCTCAACCAATCAAAACACTTGATTCCCCCCCCCCCCCCCCCCCAAAAAAAGTTCTGTTTAAAGTTTGTCGTTACAGTGTAGTAAACATTTGACAAGAAAAACTTGATTATATTGGGTTAATATCAAACAAACAGACCGATGGGGGGGGGGGGGGGGGGGGGGGGGTTATTATTTCTCAGCGATTATGAACCAAATACTTAACAAGTTCTCTACCCAGATCAATATACTGTATAATTATGCAATTCAAAATTACCTTGAAATCAGTGTGTTTAACAAGACGTGTTATTGGGATGTGTATTCTTGAAGGTCCCCCTGAAGTAGAATATTAATCAAATATCCCCAAGAAGAAGAAGAAGAAATTCAGTAATCATTGCAGATCAAAAACTTGATAATTGCGCGGTAAAGGTTTGCCATAATTATTCATTGATGTCACCCCGCGTTAGAAACGCGTGGAAAGTCATTGCGTGCTCACATTACTTCTCTCTCGGGGGGGGGGGGGGGGTATGTGTCACACACACACATTGCCACATTCATCCGGAGTCTTGTGTCATGTCATTCTCTAATTCTTTTTAAGTTCAGGTTTTGACCCTCCAAAGAAGTTTCTGACAAACTTGTTTTCTGAACCAGAAAGTCAGGGATGGGGCGCGCTTGCAGAATAAACAAACAGGCGGGGTCACAATGAATTGAAAGAAAGTCAGATTTTTTTTTTTTTTTTTTTTTTTTTTCATTGTGATAACATTCCATTCAATAAAAACAGCCGCCAATGAACACGTCATCATCTAATACGTTGACTTCTGTCTTTACTTTCTAAATCTGGTTTGAACCCTCGCCCTCTCTGTGTGAAGAGGGATCTGCTCTCTTACCTGTGACTGTCTGGACCCGATTATTTCATCAATGACTTTACTTGTACTGTCCAAACCTCAGACACATCTTTCTTTTTATAAAAACACTCATTTATATGCATTTAGTCCGGATTTTGATAGATAGATAGATCCCAGTATTACGGTTCAAATGTTGTGTTCAAAATATTTATTTTTCATAAGACTATGGAGCATGGGAGTAACAATACTGTATCAGCATATCAAAATATTATTATATCTTAAAAAAAAAAAAAAATAATAATAATAATAATAATAATAATAATAATAAAGATTTGATCAGAAAATACTTTTAATGGTAAATTGGGCTGGCCATGACAGGGTCTTGATCTGGTGGTCCTCTATCCACACCTTGATTGACCTGGCTGTGTGACATGGAGCATTGTCCTGCTGGAAAAACCAATCCTCAGAGTTGGGGAACATTGTCAGAGCAGAAGGAAGCAAGTTTTCTTCCAGGACAACCTTGTACTTGACTTGATTCATGCCAAGGCTGCCCGATTCCACTCTTGCTGAAGCACCCCCAGATCATCACGATCCTCCACCACATTTCACAGTGGGTGCGAGACACTGTGGCTTGTAGGCCTCTCCAGGTCTCCGACTAACCATTAGATGACCAGGTGTTGGGCAAAGCTGAAAACTGGACTCATCTGGGGGTGCTTCAGCAAGGCTGGAATCGGGCAGATTTGTCTTTGTGAAGGACGCATGAATCAAGTCAAGTACAAGGTTGTCCTGGAAGAAAACTTGCTTCCTTCTGCTCTGACAATGTTCCCCAACTCTGAGGATTGGTTTTTCCAGCAGGACAATGCTCCATGCCACACAGCCAGGTCAATCAAGGTGTGGATAGAGGACCACCAGATCAAGACCCTGTCATGGCCAGCCCAATCTCTAGACCTGAACCCCATTGAAAACCTCTGGAATGTGATCAAGAGGAAGATGGATGGTCACAAGCCATCAAACAAAGCCGAGCTGCTTGAATTTTTGTGCCAGGAGTGGCATAAAGTCACCCAACATCAATGTGAAAGACTGGTGGAGAGCATGCCAAGACGCATGAAAGCTGTGATTGAAAATCAGGGTTATTCCACCAAATATTGATTTCTGAACTCTTCCTAAGTTAAAACATTAGTATTGCGTTGTTTAAAAATGAATATGGACTTATTTTCTTTGCATTATTCGAGGTCTGACAACACTGCATCTTTTTTGTTATTTTGACCAGTTGTCATTTTCTGCAAACAAATGCTCTAAATGACAATATTTTTATTTGGAATTTGGGAGAAATGTTGTCAGTAGTTTATAGAATAAAACAAAAATGTTCATTTTACCCAAACACATACCTATAAATAGTAAAACCAGAGAAACCGATAATTTTGCAGTGGTCTCTTAATTTTTTTTTCCAGAGCTGTGTGTATATATATATATATATATATATATATATATATATATATATATATATATATATATATATATATATATATATATATATTTTTCTACTCTGATGCATTATGAGCATCATCAATAATACTCAAAGCCTCTTCTAGTGTTTTCTGCTATTTTAACAACCCTGACTTGCATAGAGAAGGAAACATGTTGAGCGGAGGCGTTGCATCGCTCGATTTTCAAGGTGAGGTACCTAAACGTATTTACTTTCAACGCCTCCAAAACTCGTTTTTCTGCTTTGTGTTGTCAGTTGACGTGCAGACACGGTCCGCTTCTGTTTAAAAGCGGTGACAGCGGCTCTGTTGATTCATTCTGCCAACGCAGGGAAATATATCAAACAAACACAGAGACAGGTAAGGGCTTCTAAGGTCATTTTCTGATACCATTTTTAAAGCAGTGTAGTCTTTTTTTTTTTCCCCTCGGACCCAGTTATGTGTGGATTTGTGTGGATTTTTTTTTTTTTTGTAATCATATTAGCCTTTAGACAAAGAAACAGACAACAAGATGAGACATATTTGGGTGATATTATTGCGAGGTATTTGGGGGAATAAAAAGACTTTTAAACGCATATTTATATCAATATTATCATAGCGAAGCGTTAACAAACTTTACTTTTTTTTTTTTGAGTAGCCTCAGCCAGGTAAAACGTTTTAAAGATAAACTTCTCGTTGTTTTTATTTTTTTATTTCTTCATCACAGATAGAATTATAAAAGTGGCAAATTTTGATTTAAAAAGTAATTTACCCCAAATATTTTTTATCGAGGTCTGTCCTTTTAAATCATTTTTTTATAGATGTCTGGTAAAGCATAGGGAAACATTGTAAAGCACAGAGAGGTCTGGTAAAGCATAGGGAAGCATTGTAAAGCACAGAGAGGTCTGGTAAAGCATAGGCAAGCATTGTAAAGCACAGAGAGGTCTGGTAAAGCATAGGGAAGCATTGTAAAGCACAGAGAGGTCTGGTAAAGCATAGGGGAGCATTGTAAAGCACAGAGAGGTCTGGTAAAACACAGAGAAGCATTGTAAAGCACAGAGAGGTCTGGTAAAGCATAGGGAAGCATTGTAAAGCACAGAGAGGTAAAGAGATGTTTTTTCTCATACAATGTTCTAAAGTAATCTCTTAACTCACCAGAAAAGTGTCTCCCCTTTTTGCTTGTTTAGGGTCAGCATGGCAGCTCCTCGTGTGATAATGACACAGCCCCAGCTAGTGACCGTCAATCAGGCACAACTGTCAACTGACTGGAGCTCCAAAATGTGTGACTGTTGTGAAGACATGTCAATCTGTAAGTCAAAACGTCTCCCTCCACTGTGTCATTTCAAAGTCACTTGGAAGAACTTTTTCATCGGGGGTGGGGGTGGGGGGGTGCTGACAATAGGTCAGGAAAACAGCAAGTGATTCACCACAGCCTACCTTAATTGAAATCGCATTTGACAGAGTTGTCCGATTTGAGTGCTCTTATTGTATATGTTCCTGACCACGCTGAAGCGAATGCCTCTGTAAAAGCCTTCAGCGTAGCTGTGACGTCCAATCAGGATGTGTTTGTGTATTTCGACAAATCATTTCAGTTGACATTGCTCGGGAGCCTAGGGTTGCAAATTAGTACCTAAATACGGTAACTTGCTTTGACTACAGCAAGCGTTTTGCATAAAAAGTATCTATAACGAGTCAAGTATACCTGTAAGAATGCAAAACAGTTGCAAGAGTCAAAATGAGGTACTTTGCTACAAGGAAAAAAAAAAAAGATTGCATCCGCTATTTAAAAATCCAATTCTGTTCTGTATTCCAGTGTGGCTTTGTGTTCTGTATTCCAGTGTGGCTTTGTGTTCTGTTTTCCAGTGTGGCTTTGTGTTCTGTATTCCAGTGTGGCTTTGTGTTCTGTTTTCCAGTGTGGCTTTGTGTTCTGTTTTCCAGTGTGGCTTTGTGTTCTGTTTTCCAGTGTGGCTTTGTGTTCTGTATTCCAGTGTGGCTTTGTGTTCTGTTTTCCAGTGTGGCTTTGTGTTCTGTATTCCAGTGTGGCTTTGTGTTCTGTATTCCAGTGTGGCTTTGTGTCTGTATTTCAATGTGGGTTTGTGTTCTGTATCTCATCGTGTGGTTTGCTGTGTTCTGACCCAGGCTGCTGTGGGTTCTGGTGTCTCCCTTGCCTGGAGTGTCACACTGCATCTGAGTTCGGGGAGTGCTGCTGCCTGCCTCTGCTGGGCCCCATCTCCGTGGCTATGAGGACTGGAATTAGGGAGAGATACAGGATCCAGGTACCGTAGCGGTGACACGATCACCATGGAAGTGCAAGACAATCTGAATGCCTGCAAACAGAGGCTTTATTTAAAGCAATTCATTTTTTAACATTCATCTTTAAGGAGCATCGCTTGCACAGTTAATACACATCAAAACCAGGAGCTGAGACGACATTTATACATATTCAGCTGTTTTTTTTTTAATGCACACAATCCTATGGTGACCTATTTAGTCTCACCCCACCAAACACCACACGAACGAAACAGACCAGAGGCGTGCAATACACCCCTAAGATACCACTTTCTTTTAATTCTGGGCTCTTTGACAAAGAATTCAGGAGTTGCCCTTTCACTCAAAACAAAATGATCAAAGAACAGCGAACACTTTTTGTTTGGTGCACCGACCACATTAATGGTTTGTTTCTCTTGACTGTCGTCAGGACGGATAAGCGGTTTCTCTGACAATACACCGATCAAGGGGTTCACATTTCACCGATACACACAGTATATATACACGGGGCACTCTGGCATTACAAAAGATCTCACATGTTATTATATTTGTTTGCTTGTTTGTTTCGTTCTCTCGTTTCCCCAGCAACGCTCGGAAACTCTCTACGCACCCTCTAACCGCGATGTATCAAATAATAATAGACCGTTCATTTGTGGTGAAAATGACTAGTGGTCAAAATGAGACATGGCAGGGAACAATGCTCATCAGTTCACGTACAAATTCAGAGCAGCGTCTGAACTCGTATTTGAGTTCTGCAAAAAGAATTGTTTGCAAACAACACCCAAAGCCGTTTGTCTGCTCTCTTCTAGTTTCAAGAACACGGGTGAAGGCGCTAGGTGTTTGTGTGCTTGACCCTGTCTCTTCTAGTTTCAAGAACACGGGTGAAGGCGCTAGGTGTTTGTGTGCTTGACTCAGTCTCTTCTAGTTTCAAGAACACGGGTGAAGGCGCTAGGTGTTTGTGTGCTTGACTCAGTCTCTTCTAGTTTCAAGAACACGGGTGAAGGCGCTAGGTGTTTGTGTGCTTGACTCAGTCTCTTCTAGTTTCAAGAACACGGGTGAAGGCGCTAGGTGTTTGTGTGCTTGACTCAGTCTCTTCTAGTTTCAAGAACACGGGTGAAGGCGCTAGGTGTTTGTGTGCTTGACTCAGTCTCTTCTAGTTTCAAGAACACGGGTGAAGGCGCTAGGTGTTTGTGTGCTTGGCTCAGTCTCTTCTAGTTTCAAGAACAAGGGTGAAGGCGCTAGGTGTTTGTGTGCTTGGCTCAGTCTCTTCTAGTTTCAAGAACACGGGTGAAGGCGCTAGGTGTTTGTGTGCTTGACTCAGTCTCTTCTAGTTTCAAGAACACGGGTGAAGGCGCTAGGTGTTTGTGTGCTTGACTCAGTCTCTTCTAGTTTCAAGAACACGGGTGAAGGCGCTAGGTGTTTGTGTGCTTGACTCAGTCTCTTCTAGTTTCAAGAACAAGGGTGAAGGCGCTAGGTGTTTGTGTGCTTGACTCAGTCTCTTCTAGTTTCAAGAACACGGGTGAAGGCGCTAGGTGTTTGTATGCTTGACTCAGTCTCTTCTAGTTTCAAGAACACGGGTGAAGGCGCTAGGTGTTTGTGTGCTTGACTCTGTCTCTTCTAGTTTCAAGAACACGGGTGAAGGCGCTAGGTGTTTGTGTGCTTGACTCAGTCTCTTCTAGTTTCAAGAACACGGGTGAAGGCGCTAGGTGTTTGTATGCTTGACTCAGTCTCTTCTAGTTTCAAGAACACGGGTGAAGGCGCTAGGTGTTTGTGTGCTTGACTCAGTCTCTTCTAGTTTCAAGAACACGGGTGAAGGCGCTAGGTGTTTGTATGCTTGACCCTGTCTGTCTTCTCTTTCCAGGGCTCCATCCTTGATGACTGCTGCATGTTGTGCTGGTGCTACCCTTTGATCTGGTGTCAGATGGCTCGAGAGATCAAGAAGCGCAAGGCTGGCGGTGGTGTGCAGGTCCTGATGGCTTAGTACTAGAGCCCAGGATCAGAGCAGGGGGAGCGGGCTGGGAGCCGTGCAGGAACCCTTTCAGCTCACTCCACAAGCACAAGCAGCAGCAGCAGCTTCCTCTGCGATTTTTTTACGGAAGTGTCTATATTCACTGCACAGCCTGGCAGCAGGAAATTATATATGCGTTTCTAAGTGATTGTAAATAATTGATCGCAAAATAAAAGAGGATTGTATTGCGGAATCGCTTTTCACTTGCTCGCGTTCTCTCGTGGCGTTTGGTGCACCGAATCTGTGCGCAGGCTTGGATGCAGTGGAGTTTTGACAGGCTGGTTTCACAGTTTTCACAGCGCTGTCCGAGGTGATGAAATAATTTTAATTTGCTTCCAAATTTCCTTCTGATTGGAACTGTGGATATGACTATATCATTTCTTCTGCCGCGGCACAGTGAGGGTTGACATATTACGTTGAAGTTTTTGCCAAAATTTCCCATACCCTCTATTTGCAGCAGTGTCATTTCCCAATCTAATTAAGTGTTATGAATATTGTTTGGTGCTCTATACTGACACAGCAATGATTCCTATTGGGAGTGTGCTGAACACTCATTAACAAGTGCTAGTTAAAAATCTAGTGAATTAAATTAGTTAATGCACAGGGTCCCAATATTTATGACTCCAAAGGTTATGAAAGTCAATACAGTTAGTTCATGAATATTGCTACATTGGACTTAAGTTAATTCAACAGATATATAAAGAATATTGAAATGTTGTGAATTTGGGGACCCTTTGCATTGTAACATACGATATATATATATATATATATATATATATATATATATATATATATATATATATATATATATATATATATATATCTGCTTTGATACATAGATCTGAAGGAAAATACTGTAATCTTTATATAGCTTAATGTTGACAGATTAAAATTGATGTCCATTGATTTTAATAAAAGAATGTTTTAAACCACGTTAATGATTCGTTTAGATGGGAAATGTATCCATTAGAATTACTCTTTGGTAATTAACTAATTAAATACAGATGTTTCGTGTTACAGCAGATCTTTGAATGATGATTGGGTGTAGATGTCACTGGGAATGTGCAATATCTCTAACACCAAGCACATGTGTGTTTAACATTGATAATCAATGAATAAATAAAAATTAAAAGAAAAAAAAAACCTGTCAATCATTTGCAACGTCAGAGTTATGTCAGCCAGTTGAGTGAACAACTGAGCACAGGACTGAAGGGTTCAGAAAAACGCAAACAAGCTAATCTCAGGTCTTCAAACCGGGGAGAGCCAGCCATTCTCATTGAGCACAGTCGATTCATGTGACGTCATCGAGCAAAACATCACCCAGACAAGAAGAGCAGGCTTGGGACGAAGCGCTTTTAATGGACGCCAGGGGGCGCTAAAAAGCTGCGTTGAAATAATAGTACTACATACTTTAAAGAAACACAGTTAGGGTTAGCGGTTGAGATTAGGGTTGGATTCAAGGGTTAGGAGGCTAGTAGGTTGATATGCTTGATAACGTCCCATTCAATCGACTGATCTAAAGCAGATCGGCTGAAAGAGGGGCGGAAGGAACTGGGTTTGCATATAGCGAAACCAGGAATGCACAGCTGGAACTCAGTTCCCAGTTTCAATACCACTTGAGGTGTAAAAATCAGAACCGTAGTGCTTTATAAAGAGCGGTTATCAAGTCATTTTAATTGCGGGTATTAAAGTAATCAGCACTTTTAAACATCATTATTGAAGATGGTGCTCTATTGTTGAAACTATTGCTATGCTAATATATAAATATATATATATAATATATATATATATATATATATATATATATATACACACACACACACACACACACACACACACACAATTGCTAATATTGCTAGTGCTAATATGAGGTAAGATTTTTTTGCACTAATATTCTACTATAAGGGTTTTGTATAATTCTGAATGGCTGTTTTATTTTATAAAAGGCGGTTTTACAGTTGACCAGAGAGATGTGCACCTATAGCTTCTGACATTCCGCCAGGTATATCTGCACAAGCATGGTTACTATGCGAGTCTTGCATTGTGTACTGTGATCGGAAAATATTCACATCACCTGGGCTGGCTGCTAGACAGCGGGAGTCTTATTACTACTTAATATAGGCAGCGAATAATAATAATAAGAAGAAGAAGAAGAAGAAGAAGAAAATCTAGAAATCTAAAATCCCTGCTTCATCAATTGTTATCTTTTGAGGTTTCTTCTTCTGGGTTTCTCGCCGTTCAGGATCATTTCCCTGTATAGTCAAGCGAAAGACCTGTCATTTTAACAACAGACCCAAAGTTGCAATTTTCTGCTGACCACCAGCAGGGCGCTCTGTTATTTTAATCTTGCAGCCCCCCCCCCCACATTTCTAAAACTTTGAAACGAAACTTACCTTACTTTCATTTCGTGCAACCCGCGGAGAGGCATAGCGGTATAGCTCTGTATCAGGCGTGTGAGAGTCAGTCTCGCAACGCAGTACAAGATAAAGCAGAACCAGCTGAGAACAGACGCAAGAACAGGTAAGGACTCCGGGCTTACAACGCACGATTTCTGCTGATGCCTCATTAATAACGTCTGCGATCTCCCGACACATTTCTGACATGTCAGAAAACCTTATTCCCCGACAAAGCAATTCATGAAGTGTGTGCGGTGCTACGGACCGATTACTTGAGGAATGCTGCCAGCAGACAATAGGACAAGCTAGCATGAATAGCGACGACGAGAAAGGTTGTGCCTCTTTTTGACATAAGTGGCATTTCCTATCATGATCGCTCATTGAAGGTACCTGGTAAGTAAATAGTTGTTATAGCTTGTTAACGCGTGTGCTCTCCGGGCAATAAGTTTCTACTGTCACTCGTATTCGATATCCCTTTCAAACCCCTAATGTACGCTTGTATTTCTAATATATTCAGAATACAAATTGGAAAGGTGAAAAACCAAAGCAACAAAAAAAAACAAAAAAAAAAAACCCCCCAAAAAAAGTACTGGTTGCGGTTGTGTGTGTGTGTGTGTGTGTGTGTGTGTGTGTGTGTGTGTGTGTGTCTTAAAGTTGTATTCTAGTCTGTTCAAAAGCGCAACACTCGTAGTGCAAAATATTCATTA
The DNA here is from genome assembly GCF_017654505.1 of Polyodon spathula. Classification (NCBI taxonomy): domain Eukaryota; kingdom Metazoa; phylum Chordata; class Actinopteri; order Acipenseriformes; family Polyodontidae; genus Polyodon; species Polyodon spathula. The sequence continues at coordinate 2,969,142 of NC_054577.1, forward strand.
GTTTAAAAGTCTTTAAATTATTCATTAGAATTTGGTATGCTGATGAAGATCACTTGACGTCCAATCTCCCACGCCAATCTTTTAATCTAATAAATATTTTGTACTGCAAGAGTGTGTTGCGCTTTTTGAACAGATCTGATTTGATTTTTTTTTTTGGTTGCTGCTCCACTCGAGTTGCATCATCAGCCCGGACTGGCCACGTCTATTAAGCCAATTGCGCGTCCAAATGGATCTTCTCCGCGGTTTCTTTTCACAGACAACAGCGATCGCCTCCTCGCTTGAGTCCACGATTCTCCCGAATGAGGTTTACGATTCTGCAGTGGAAGTAAGCGCAAGGTATCTCGTGCGGTGTTTGCAGCTTGCAATTCCCGATCTGCAGTGAGAAATCTTATGAGTGGCGCTGCGTCTCCCGATTGCAAACATCGTGCAATGTTAGCCGGCTCTAGTTAGCTGGTGTGAAGCATTTTAAAAGCACACAGGTGTAGTTTCTACTAGCACGGCATGATGCACAGACTGTATGGTTAAAAGTGTTGCATCATCCCTATATAATGAACGCATTTTGTACCTGCTGAAAAACGTCACGTTGATGTATTGAATTACACAGCGCTTTGTAGTTTTCCAGATACTTAACGAAAAACGTGAATTATTAATTAGCTCCCGGTAGACCTTTGTACTTTCTTTGATTACTTGATAAAATACATATAGATATTATTATATATAAATCGTGCTATTAAGAATCGTGTTGTTCAGCATCGTACAGCACAGCTGCCATTCTCCCGAGGTCACACTGAGGTTTCAAGCCATAGCTGCAGCATTTATATGACCGCTTGGTATTTACTATCCAACCTCCACATCTGTGTTACACGGCAAACCGGCAGAGAAGTGTCTTCTACGCGTTCCGGGATTTTTACAGGAGCATCAGCAGCGAGGATGCGACGCTGGTGTCCTCCACAGTGACAGCCGTGGTGGCGCGTCACCAAGCAAACACATTTGAAAACGCGACTGCAGTTAGCAAACGCACAAATTAAATAAGAGCTTGGATTCCCAAGTCCATCCTCCTGGTTCAAATGAAACGGGACGTTTGAGGCCAGAGAAAGCGTTTTTTTTGTGTGTAAACAATGAACCGGTTTTTTAAAAAAAAAAACTAATTTCGTTTTACCGCATTTACTCCCTCGGGGGTACCTAGATATTTAGTCAGCAAGGAGTCTAAGGGGGGATAAATGCGTCATCACATGGCGGGTCCACATGCGTTCTGTATTGGTTATAATGGGCCGCTGCTACTGGCCCTATGTTTTTGTCCTTGGAGCACTGTTTTCATATTTCCAATGTGACCAGAATAATGAAAGAGTAAAATAACAGAAGAAAATGTTCTACCCCGGGGTGTAAATGTTCTCATCTCTCCTGGTTGCTTGTTTAGAGTCATCATGGCAGCTCCACACGTGGTAATGGCACAGCCCCAGGCAATGACAGTAAGGCAGCAAGTCATCTCCGTGCAAATGCCATCACACTGGAGCTCTGGAACGTGCGACTGCTGTGACGACATGACGATCTGTAAGTCAAAACTTCTCCGCTCAGTCATTTCAAAATCTCTTTGAAGATACTTTTTTTTTTTTTTCTTTCATCCGTACGGAGACCGTAAACTGACAGTAAGTCAAGAAATTAGCAAGTGATTCGCCGCAGCCTACCTTAAATGAAATGACCCTGTCAGGTTCTTATTGACAGAAATCAACTTACAAAGTCGCTATACCTTCACTGGAGTTTGCAAATAGCTTGTTATTAAGATAACTTATCACAACGAATCAATCAAGAATAAATACAAACGATTCAGAGAATTTTGCCCATGATTATACACAGATGCATGGTCCAGTAATGGATAAGTTGTTATGATGTCGTTTTTGGTTGGTTACATACACTCCCCATATGTTATAAACATTAGACAGAAGCACCCCTAGTTTGACTGCATTATCTGTGTCTGTATTTCAATGTGGGTTTGTGTTCTGTATTCCAGTGTGGCTTTGTGTCTGTATTTCAATGTGGGTTTGTGTTCTGTATCTCATCGTGTGGTTTGCTGTGTTCTGACCCAGGCTGCTGTGGGTTCTGGTGTCTCCCTTGCCTGGAGTGTCACACTGCATCTGAGTTCGGGGAGTGCTGCTGCCTGCCTCTGCTCGTCCCCGCCACCTCCCTGGTTATGAGGACTGGAGTGAGGGAGAGATACAAGATCCAGGTGTCATATCCCATTGGGAAAATAGAGAATACTGAGACTGGGGGTGCATGCTGTATGTAGTGACTGGGTGTATGTAGTGACTGGTTGTATGTAGTGACTGGGTGTATATAGTGACTGGGTGTATATCGTGACTGGGGGTGCATGACTGGGTGTATGTGTGACTGGTTGTATATAGTGACTGGGTGTATGTAGTGACTGGTTGTATATAGTGACTGGGTGTATATAGTGACTGGGTGTATATAGTGACTGGGTGTATATAGTGACTGGGTGTATGTAGTGACTGGGGGTGCATGCTGTATATAGTGACTGGGTGTATATAGTGACTGGTTGTATATAGTGACTGGGTGTATGTAGTGACTGGTGCATAGTGTATACTGGGTGTAGTGACTGGGTGTATGTAGTGACTGGTTGTATATAGTGACTGGGTGTATATAGTGACTGGGTGTATGCTGTATAGTGACTGGGTGTATGTAGTGACTGGGGGTGCATGCTGTATGTAGTGACTGGGTGTATGTAGTGACTGGGTGTATGTAGTGACTGGGTGTATATAGTGACTGGGTGTATATAGTGACTGGGTGTATGTAGTGACTGGGTGTATGACTGGGTGTATATGTAGTGACTGGGTGTATGTAGTGACTGTGACTGGGTGTATATAGTGACTGGGTGTGTGACTGGTTGTATATAGTGACTGGGTGTATATAGTGACTGGGTGTGTGACTGGGTGTATATAGTGACTGGGTGTATATAGTGACTGGGGGTGTGACTGGTTGTGTATATAGTGACTGGGTGTATATAGTGACTGGGTGTATGCTGTATAGTGACTGGGTGTATATAGTGACTGGGTGTATGTAGTGACTGGGTGTATATAGTGACTGGGTTGTATATAGTGACTGGGTGTATATAGTGACTGGTTGTATATAGTGACTGGGTGTATATAGTGACTGGGTGTATGTAGTGACTGGGGGTGTGCATGTATGTAGTGACTGGGTGTATGTAGTGACTGGGTGTGCATGCTGTATATAGTGACTGGGTGTACTGGGTGTATGTAGTGACTGGGTGTATGTATATAGTGACTGTGACTGGGGGTGCATATATAGTGACTGGGTGTATATAGTGATGGGTGTGCATGGTGTATATAGTGACTGGGTGTATATAGTGATGGGTGTATATAGTGACTGGGTGTATATAGTGACTGGGTGTATATAGTAGTGTATATAGTGACTGGGTGTATGTAGTGACTGGGTGTATGTAGTGACTGGGTGTATATAGTGACTGGGTGTATATAGTGACTGGGTGTATGTAGTGACTGGGTGTATATAGTGACTGGGTGTATGTAGTGACTGGGTGTATGTAGTGACTGGGTGTATGTAGTGACTGGGTGTATATAGTGACTGGGTGTATGTAGTGACTGGGTATATAGTGACTGTAGTGACTGGGTGTATGTGACTGGGTGTATATAGTGACTGGGTGTATGTAGTGACTGGGTGTATATAGTGACTGGGTGTATGTAGTGACTGGGGGTATATATATGGGTGTATGTAGTGACTGGGTGTATGTAGTGACTGGTTGTATATAGTGACATTTAATGCTCGCAATCCTATGGTGACCTATTTTGAATGCTTGTTTCTGGGGCAAAACTGACCACTGAAATTGCGAGTCTCACGCCACCAAAAACCACACGAACCAAACAGACCAGGGGCGTGCAATACACCGCATCGACGATTTCTCAAATACTGTGTCTTTTTAGTTCTGTGTTAAACTGCTAAGTCCATGTAACACACACACACACACATACAGAGCATCAAATTAAACTTATCACTATTATAACACATTTATTTGTAAAAAATAGTGACTGGGTGTATATAGTGAATGGGTGTATTTTGGGTTTCTTTTTAATCACTCGTTCATTCATCCTTGCCCATGACATGCTTGAGTGACTGTGACTGAAGCAGATGCACTAGATCACCTAATTAGTGACACAGTTGATTGGACGCTGGATAAGGAGTGATTTCAGCTGTTGAATTGCAAGCTTGAATAAAAGCAATAAAGCAAATCACAGAAAAATAACAATATGCCACGTCTGTCAAGAGAGCAGCGCCTTCGTGCGATCGGCATGCTGGAGGCTGGACTGGGGCAGCGGGCTGTGGCTCTCCGTCTTGGGTGCTCACAGCCAGCGATTTCACACCTGACCCACTCTGCCAATGACGGGCCACCAACCGGGAGACCAAGAGTCACAACACCTGCCCGAGAGCGACAGATCATTCTGCAGCATGTTCGTGATGCCAACTGTTAATCAGCACAGTAAAAAGTCACTGCGCCTGCTAAAACGGAGCTTGTCATTTTTCGATCACATCTAGTGAATTTTATGCAAATATAAGTGTTAGGTTTCTTTTGATGCTCAAATATAAGTGATAAGTTTCTTTTGGTGCTCAGTATAAACACTGCTCTGCTTGACTCAATTTAGTTTCAATAACGCTGATGAAGGCACTAGAGCCCAAACGCTGCTCTGCTTGACTCAGTTTAGTTTCAGTAACACTGATGAAGGCACTAGAGCCCAAACGCTGCTCTGCTTGACTCAGTTTAGTTTCAGTAACACTGATGAAGGCACTAGAGCCCAAACGCTGGTCTGCTTGACTCAGTTTAGTTTCAGTAACACTGATGAAGGCACTAGAGCCCAAACGCTGCTCTGCTTGACCCTGTCTGTCTTCTCCTTCCAGGGCTCCATCCTAGATGACTGCTGCATGTTGTGCTGGTGCTACGCTTTGACAGTGTGTCAGACGGCTCGAGAGATCAAGAAGCGCAAGGGTGTCACTGCTGTCAGCACCTGCAATTATACCCAGGTGACCCAGTACTAGAGCCCAGGATCAGAGCAGGGGGAGCGGGCTGGGAGCCGTGCAGGAACCCCCTGAGCTCACCGCACAAGCAGAAGAAGCAGCAGCAGCAGCTTCCTCTGCGATTTTGCATGGAAGTGTCTATATTCACGGCACAGCCTGGCAGCAAGAAAATAAATATATATTTCTTTTTGATAAACATATTTTTTTTTACTATAGTTTTGTAACAGGCATGCAAGAATTTAAGGTGTAACCATAACAGGTAGTCCGATTTTGTGAGTCATTCCCTTTTAGAAGTTTCAGGTTGTTAAGTGGGAATTAAATCAATGGTGTTGATTACTCAACACAAAAACGAAGCCTTCCCTCGGTTTCCCTCGTCCACAGTTAACGAGCACCAATCTGTACCAGTCTGGCAGTGTGACTTAAGAGAGATCCTGCCGTGATCAGACTAACCAAACCACTCACATTATCCAAGATCATTTTTCATTTCACTTTGTTACCTCAGAAATGCAGCTCTGTGCGCACTGAACTGTGGGATTGTAGTCCATAGCTAACCTCAAAAACTACATATCCCAGTATACAACACCACTGGCTGTGACTGGCTTAAGCCAGGTCTACAGAAAGGGGACAAATCAGGGGTCAGTTTGGCGACATGTTCTACGTCAGTATTATTGTCACCACCCAGGCTGAAAGGACAAATGTTCTTGTAAGCAACTTTTAAATTATCCAGTGAAGAAATTCATTAATTTGGCACTCAGTTGCACAGATAAGGGCAATCAGCTTTTCTTGCTGTGAAAGGAACACATTACAAATTACTTAAATTAGTAATATCTGCGCAATCCTTGATAACAATAAAAATCAATGTCCTTCTCATTTGCATCGACATCACCCGTCACCACTTGTACTGTATTTTTCAATAGATTTGAATCTACTGGTTTCTCTCAGCACACCCTGGGCTGTAGGTTTGGTTGCAGGAACCTTTACTCTCCACTGTGTTGCATTATAAAATCTGCACATCTGGACTGCATCATAAAACATGCATTACAAACAAGCAATAAATCTTCAATAGAGGCACCCAGGAATTGTCTTGGTTAGAACCCTTTCAATGAAACAGCAAGTAATTGCATAATATATTAGCTAGCTCATGGTGCTGTGAAATATCGTTTCTATAGAGGAGCAGAAATACTTTCCTATGCTTGCGCAGTGTCTAAATATTGCAGCAACCAAATAAAAAGAAATGTTTTGAACCGTGTTTGGATTTCATTTTTTTCTTTGTACTCTGCTCAAAACGGTGTCATTCTCAGCGATCTCTGGTGACCCGCCACGATGCTGCAGACGCTCAACCTGCCCAACATAACAGACGCTTTGATCAAGCACACTGCACATGGGTCTGTGGCAGGAGCAACTCAACTAGAACGGGAGAGTCCGATAAAGATCCAAAGGGCTAAACCCAGGTCTTAAGGGAACCGGCTCCAGAAACCAGGATCACAGCAGGCAGTCCAAACAGTGGAGCACATGCGAGTCTGTGTTCAAATGAGTTTTCATTTCAGAACCCGATGGGATGGTTTTGCATTTCATTAAAAAAAAATTCTCGTTAACAGGACAGAAGCACGGCCAAGGGGAATAACTCAGCCTCCACACAAGAGCGCCCGTTACACACACGCACACGAACACGCACACACCTGACAAAGCAGGCAGAGATCAGTGTTGTACAGTTACTCATGCCCATCTCATTCTTGAATTTAAAAGCTTAGGTAATTTTATTTATTTATTTTTTTGTACTGCTAAAGATCTTATGGTTTTGAAGCTTCGCTAATTAATCTTAGACGGAATGCAATTGTCAGTCTTGATCTGCACTGGCGATAGTTAGTGGCACTGGAAAAGAGAGAGATCTGCTGGATTATAGATGTACAGAACTGTACAGAATAAAATGATTCAAAGAACACACACACACACACACACACACACAGTTCCCCTTCTTTCCCCGGAGTTTCTGGCCTCGATGTGTCCAGAACGGTATTCTTTGAGAACGGGGAACTTGATTGCGCGAACAGGTGTCATTAAAAATGAGACAATATTAGATGCAACAGCTGGGCATTTTTAGTTCTTGTTTCTCCTGCCACTGTTAAAACTGTATTTCAGAACATATTCTTCTATCATAAGTATGATTTTTTTTTTTTTTTTTTTTTTTAACATGCAAGCTTTATAGAAAACTAGACTTCTGTATAGACCATTGAGCTTCACTACATTCCATTAAAAATGTCTACATCCACCACTATTGATCCTTTAATGACTGGGGGGGGGGGGGGGGGGGGGGGGGCTCACAGGATGTCATTGCCCCCCCCCCCCATTCAGGAAACTCAGGACAGCTCCCCCTATGGGCACAACCTTAAAAAAAAACAGCCTAGATTCTCAGATAATTAGCTAATTTATTCTGCAACTAATTAGAACAAATACAAAATGGACACATTTAGTCATCCATAACAATTAAACAGTCAGAAAAGTGTTCAGTCTAGAAATACTGACGTTCAATGACGATTCTATCAAAGCTACTTGCAACACACTGCAGCCCGCAACTCATTCAAAACCAACGCGAAATGAGATCCAAGAATCAAAGTTTCTAAAGTTTATGATGGTCAGGTAGGAGGTACACGCCATGAAGCTTACAACCAACAATAAAAACAAAAAAACATGACTAGTGACAACACTGACACCCCCGCCCCCCCCCCCCCCCCAAAATGAAACTTAGAATAACAAGTTATTGTTCGTATTCAAGAAGTTTACTGGAACCGCTTCTTCAGCGTGGCGTCCAGTGCGTGCTAAACGTCACAGCACGACCTTGTTCCACGAACAGCTGGGACAAGCATGGTCGCCGGGGACGAGAAAAGGAGGGGAGGCGGGGGATTGAGATCGATAGAGAAGTGAAGGCTGGTACATCTTGGTCACCCCCCCAAAATACTACGTCCCCCCCTCCGTAAACGCTCTCGTCACTGTAGGCGATGTAGAGGAAGAAATCTTCCTCGTGGTGTTCCTAGAATAAAAGGCAGAGGCAGACGCTCGCATTAAACTGGGTAGTGTTACCTGGTAAAGCAGCCTCATAGTGATGGTTCAGACACACACAGAGCTGTGGGCAGCGTTACCTGGTAAAGCAGCCTCATAGTGATGGAATCAGACACACACAGAACTGTGCGCAGCGTTACCTGGTAAAGCAGCCTCATAGTGATGGAATCAGACACACACAGAACTGTGCGCAGCGTTACCTGGTAAAGCAGCCTCATAGTGATGGAATCAGACACACACAGAGCTGTGGGCAGCGTTACCTGGTAAAGCAGCCTCATAGTGATGGAATCAGACACACACAGAGCTGTAGGCAACGTTACCTGGTAAAGCAGCCTCATAGTGATGGAATCAGACACACACAGAGCTGTAGGCAGCGTTACCTGGTAAAGCAGTCCCATGGTGGCGCTGGTGGGGGGAATGACGTTGTTGACGAAGAAGAAAAGCGCATCTTCAGCTCGAAGGTGAATCCTTTTCCGGATCAGAAAGTAGAACTGACCCACTGCAGAACAGGAAAGCAGAGAAGCAAATCAACCGAAAGCTAACAGATTGAGCGCAGGCACAACCCCTGCAAAAAAATCAGCCAGCTCAGGCTAGAGAAGAGGCAGTCTGAAGAGAGAGTGCCTCGGGCACAGGGGCTGACAGCGCCACTTCAGGACAAGGACAACGCTGTACCCCGCTTAGAAGAAGCCCTCAATCGCTTTTTATAAAAAAAAAAAACATCTTTCCTATACAGTACAGCCTATTTCGCAAGCAGCTTTGATTCACACTGGCGACTGGAGGCATCCAGCAGGCAGCTTGAATCCCATTAGACTGTGCACGAAAGCATGCCGAGCGAGTCTTACCTGTGAGATCAGACGGGACCAGATATTTCTTCTTATCCAGATCGCCTATCCTGGCTTTGGGAGCTTTTTCAACAATCACCTGCAGAGAGCACAGACAGGCTTTAAGAACCCACACCTTCTTCCAACAAACATTCAAATCAATGCAGGAGGCGATCAGGGAGGAGTCGGCCGACGAAGCCGTGTCGTTCTCGCTTGCTTGATACGTGGCAAGATCCTTTTATCACGTCTGCTTGGCGATATTAAAAAGGTTTGTGGGAGAGGGGAAGCAAAGAGAGACAGCGCAGGGTTTATATTATGTGCAGCGGATAATAGTCCTAGATGTAAAATCGCAAGAGCGGAATTCTTTTGGAATCACGTGGGAATGAACGAACGCGACTGGATTCGTTGCTTGCGAAACCCGTTTTGTGAACGACAGCCACAAAACTGCTACATCATCTCTGTGAAAACAAATTACTGCTCACATCTAATTACATGCTACGATTACAGTAGTGCCTTCATCAGCGTTACTGAAACTAAACTGAGTCAAGCTGACCAGCGTTTGGGCTCTAGTGCCTTCATCAGCGTTATTGAAACAAAACTGAGTCAAGCTGACCAGCGTTTGGGCTCTAGTGCCTTCATCAGCGTTATTGAAACTAAACTGAGTCAAGCTGACCAGCGTTTGGGCTCTAGTGCCTTCATCAGCGTTATTGAAACTAAACTGAGTCAAGCTGACCAGCGTTTGGGCTCTAGTGCCTTCATCAGCGTTATTGAAACTAAACTGAGTCGAGCAGAGCAGCGTTTGGGCTCTAGTGCCTTCATCAGTGTTATTGAAACTAAACTGAGTCAAGCAGAGCAGCGTTTGGGCTCTAGTGCCTTCATCAGCGTTATTGAAACAAAACTGAGTCAAGCAGAGCAGCGTTTGGGCTCTAGTGCCTTCATCAGTGTTACTGAAACTAAACTGAGTCAAGCAGACCAGCGTTTGGGCTCTAGTGCCTTCATCAGTGTTATTGAAACTAAACTGAGTCAAGCAGAGCAGCGTTTGGGCTCTAGTGCCTTCATCAGCGTTACTGAAACTGAGTCAAGCAGAGCAGCGTTTCTACATTGTCATTAAGGTAAAACTAGAAGAAACAGTCTACGGACCTACCTAGAACTAACTGGTAAGCGTGTGCTGATGGCTGGACTTTTCTAATTGCAGCCCGGCCGGTTTGATTTTGAGATGCTGGTTGATTTTAATGAAAAGCTCCTATCATTAGTGGCAGAGACCACGTGAGTTTTGTGTCACACAGACTTTATTTACTTAAGTCACTCAGGATGTCGTCATACAAAACTGTATATCACTATATCAGTATTTTACCGAGTTAAAAATAAGCAACACGATCAATCAAATTTTATATATATATATATATATATATATATATATATAATATATATTCTTAGCCACAATTGGTGTCGTCAAGATATATACAAAAACAAATATATATCACGGATATTATATATATGATATATATCATATTAGGGTTCGGTGGTGTTAACATGTGTATTGTTTTGTTTGTTTGTTTGTTTGTTTGTTCTTAAAACAGTGTCTAGATATCTACATTAACATTTTACAAGAACCGTTTTAGTCTCAGCTGACAGTATATCCGCGCTACAGCGGGGGCTGTCCTTCTTAGTTTTGTTTTTTTTTAACAATAAAATTAAAATAAATTGTGTGTTTTTTTTTTTTTTGTTACGTTGCGAAATCGAGGCCGTAGTTTCGTCCTAAGGACGCTGAACGTCTTTGTTTGGGTTTGTGTTTTGTTTGCACACAGGTTGAGATGCAAACTGTTGGTCAAGCGAGACTCTTGTGATATTTTATTATAATTTTATATGAATATAATATATGAGGTTGTGTTCGTTATACTCACTGGCACCCTGTCCGGGTATTTCTTCCTGATCTTCTCCCCCTCGGATCTCCGCTTCTCGAACGGGTGCTCTTCTTTGTACTGAAACTTCATCCTCGGGTTTGGATCGGGTTTGGATCGGGTTTGGATCGGGTCGGGTCCGGTTCGGATCTGCACGGCTCGGCTCGGCTGCTGCTGGCGGTATCGGGTCCGGCGGACGGATACAATAACAACACGACGCCGCGTTACGTGTGAAGCAGGACCAGCCACGTCACGATTTGTTTGTTTTGTTTGTTTGTTTGTTTGTTTGTTGTTTCTCAGCACGGAGTTTATTCCGTTGTAATTTGTATCGGAAAGCGATTTGAAAGCACGCCGGCGGGTTTGCTGTTATTATTTTAAACACTGGTTAATGTTACACGGTGTTTTTGGAAGGGGTTCCGCGGTCCGGTCCGGTGTAACGTGAGAAACGAAAGCGCTCTGAACCGGGAGAGAGGTGAACAACACGGGCACTGCGCATGCGCGCCACACACTCTGAGTGAGAGTGCGAGTGAGAGAGAGTGCGAGTGTGAGTGCGAGTGAGAGAGAGTGAGTGTGAGAGTGAGTGTGTGTGTGAGTGAGAGTGAGTGAGTGTGAGTGCGAGTGTCAGTGTGAGTGCGAGTGAGAGAGAGTGAGTGTGAGTGTCTGTGTGTGTCTGTGTGAGTCTGTGTCTGTGTGTGTCAGTGTGTGGGAGTCTGTGTCTGTGTGTGTCAGTGTGTGAGTCTGTGTGTGTGTCTGTGTCTGTGTGTGTCTGTGTGTGTGTGTGTGTCAGTGTGTGTGTGTGTCTGTGTCTGTGTGTGTGTGTGTGTGTGTGTGTGTGTGTGTGTGTGTGTGTGTGTGTGTGTGTGTGTGTGTGTGTGTGTGTGTGTCAGTGTGTGTGTGTGTTGTGTCAGTGTGTGTGTGTGTGTGTGTGTGTGTGTGTGTGTGTGTGTGTGTGTGTGTGTGTGTGTGTGTGTGTGTGTGTGTGTGTGTGTGTGTGTGTGTGTGTGTGTGTGTGTGTGTCAGTGTGTGTGTGTGTGTGTGTGTCAGTGTGTGTGTGTGTCTGTGTGTGTGTGTGTGTGTGTGTGTGTGTGTGTGTGTGTGTGTGTGTCAGTGTGTGTGTGTGTGTGTGTGTGTGTCTGTGTGTGTGTGTGTGTGTGTGTGTGTGTGTGTGTGTGTGTGTGTGTGTGTGTGTGTGTGTGTGTGTGTGTGTGTGTGTGTGTTGTGTGTGTGTGTGTGTGTGTGTGTGTGTGTGTGTGTGTGTGTCAGTGTGTGTGTGTGTGTGTGTCAGTGTGTGTCAGTGTGTGTGTGTGTGTGTCAGTGTGTGTGTGTGTGTGTGTGTGTGTGTCAGTGTGTGTGTCAGTGTGTGTGTGAGTCTGTGTTATTTACGGTCCTGTGTTTAAATAATAGAAACGAATAACACTGGTAGTTTAGTTTTGTTTATTAATAATAATAATAATAATAATAATAATAATAATAATATGGAAGTCATTTTAAGTATTTCAAAATGTGGGACTATTTTTTTGCCCCCCCCCCCCCCCCTGCACCCTGATAAACACCCCGGGGCAGAGCTGCGGTGGTCATGTGTGTGGGACCGTCTCGACGCCACCAATACACTGACTCTAACTCGACTTAGGGCACTGCTTGCCCTAGCGAAGGCAAACGTCCTCTTTAATCCAATTTCGTATTTATTTATATATTTGATTGATTTAGTGCAAAGGTTTGTTTGAAGAGAAAGTAAATCAGGAGGCGTCGCATGCATATGCACAGTGCATGTGTCTCTGGTGTGTATAATGGGTTGTTAGCAATGCCATTGCAATGCTAGCAGTAACTAGCACATCATAATCAAACACTTCCCTGTCTGCAGGACACCGAGGCTTGTGCAATGCATTCAGAAATACTGGAGAACAGCACCCCCTGTGGGCTTGTGCAGCCGCTTGATAATTATATAATAATAATTAATAAGTAGAAGAAGAATCTTCTTCTTAATTATTATATAGTGGAGCACCATCACAAAGCGCTTTGCAAGAGGCTGGGGTGTGTGAGCTTCAGCTGCAGAGTCGCCCCCCACAACCCCTCACCCCCAAAGCACAAGGAGGGGGTTCAGCGACTCTTGAGTCAGTTCGGCGCCAGCCGTCTCGGACACCGAGACACCCACAGAGACCAGGAAAAATTAAAATAAAAATCAAACTGCCAGAGAAAACAAGACGACACGCAAAACCATTCAAGCGCAAAAGGTTAACTGAAAAAACAAACAAAGAGCCTGGCAAAAATGTATTTTTTTAAATGTTTTTTTTTATCTGTCTGGCGACAGTAAGGAACGCAGAGCACGCCTCTCAGAGATGGGACGATAGATATGCGAGTTTCTGTCCCCTGCTTCACTGTCGTGTAAGATCCTTTCATTTGAAGTCAGACGCAGCGTCCAGTTCCAGGCAATAAGGGAAAACATTAGACGTCCACTCACTTCTCCTGACTTTATAATTTAAACGCCACGGTTTAAATCAAATCGAGATTGATGGCATGCCTTTTTTTTTTTTTTCTTTTTTTTTTTTTTTTTCAACAGCAGTGTATAGGGCAACGTTAAGACCTATGGTATAAACGACCTTTTATGGTCCTGTTTGGGTGTCGTAAACATAATAATTTTCGAGACACTGTTAAACCAACAGCAAAATTCACCAGCCAAAAGACTTGGATAAGCCACTAACCACTGTACTCATTGTCAATCCCCCCAGTTACCCCCCCCCCCCCCCCTTACAGGTGTGCATATTGCCTTATCTGGCCCGTCAATCAATGTAATCGAATACCTCTGATTTATAGATTTAAATGTTTAATATATATATATGTGAACTTTTTCATTATTTGTAGTATCTCGAATACTGCATGTGAAAAATCTATATACCATTTGAAATAAACATGTATATGAAGGACATAACTGTAAAGTCTGGGTTGTGTGTGTCTGCTCAGGACACGTGACCTACAGCACAGGAAGTGATAACAGGAAGCTGCCGTTATTGTCGGTTTATAGCACTGTACCGTTAACTACAAATCCTTCCATATCAAAATAAAGAACAGAGCGTTGATTTGTGATGTATTTCTTCCACGTGTAATAGAAACTCCAGCAACAAAAGACTTCAGATTTGAATTCCTGTTTTGTTTTGTTTTTTTGTCCTGTCCTGGGAATTCTAGATTTTTTTAATTTTTTAAATTTCTCATTTCAAGGCCTTATGCTGGGGCTCTCACACAGGTTGCGTAGCTGCTACAACAAATCAATGAAGTTCATTCATCTTTCTTTATCTTGGGATGTGCGTATGGCTGTTGGCAGAAAATATGATCAAATCCTTACAGAAAAGGGCAACTGTGTGCATCTATATAGAAGTGTGTGTGTGCATGTGTGTCTGTATCTATATAGATGTGTGTGCGTGTATTAAAATCGCCATCATCTGTCCCTTCCCAAGAATTCCTGGATCTGAAGATCTGCTATTGGTTAGGGTTTTCTTTCTTTTAATAAAAATCAGGGGAAATAAATTGCCAGCCACAGTCTGTGTAAAAGTACCATTGAAAAACCTCCATGTGGATTCCAGTAGATCCTGAAAGATGATTCTCAATAAAAAATAAAAATTCACTGGGAAAAGTAAGGAGGGGGGAGGGGGGGAGGGGAGAAGGAGGAGGACAGACCAAAAACATGTGTTGCTATTCCCAGCACAGTCCAGGTTAAACAACTCCCGAGCACAGAGCCAGACAGCACTGGCGAGGGCCGATGTAGCAAGGAAGTCTCCGCACAGCCCTCTTCCGGGTCAGGCTCAGCAGGGAGGGCCTCGCTCTTTCAGCCTCATTACTAGAGCCGGTGTTGATGTAAATTCCGACTCAGGACCGATCGGACGTCTGCTGTAAACCTGCCGGGGAAAAATGAAAACTAAAAATGAGTTCAAAATGTTCAAAGATTTCAAAACGGAACACCGCTTCAGTGTCGAACGTGTTCGATCACGAGGGGAGGGAATGGGTTCCCTAGCCGCGCTGTTGAGGCAGAATCACTGGGATCCTTCAGGGAACCGGGTCAGCCCAGACGGGCCGAACACCCTCCTCTCGCTCGTGAACTCTCTTACGAAGTCAATGCATAAATGACTTTGAAATAAGAAGCACACATTCTACTGGACCCCAGAGTTTGTCTCTCATTAACGATGGGGTACAGAGTGGGTTTTTTTTTTTTTTTTTTTTTTTTTTTTTTTTTTTTACTGCAATATGAATTCTACTTTTGTTTTCAAACATTCCTGGTGGAGAAATCTAACCCCACCACGCACTTAGCATGCCAGGGTGCACGCAACCATGCAAATATGAAATAAATATTTAAAACTGTTTCCCAGCTTTGAGGAGATGTGGTGGCTGCAGCTCTGCAAAATAAAATAATTAAAAAAAACTAAAATCAGAAAAGGATTTGTTTCTCTCGATACAATCAAACAATGGTAACACATCGAAGGTCACCCGAAAACCAAAGTCACATGACCAGGCGTGGCAGCCGTCTCTGGTCAGCGTGCAGGAGGGCAGTTTGAGATGTCGGCACAGAACTGCTGCTCAGGGTTCCCTGTGGTGCTCTGATGTGACACAAAGAGAAATGCACCCTGTGTGTGTCTCTCTCACCTCAGTGCATCCAGCATGGGGATCAGGTTGAGAAGTGCTGTGTCGCTGGGATCACTGAACCACGACTTTATAGGTATTGCGTTATCTGAAAGAGACAAAAGGGTGGGGGGGGGTTAAAATCCAAGCTGGCTTGCAAACCCTTTTTAATCCGAACGGGATACGTTAAGAACTGGACACACTTAAATTGGGAGTCGCAAAACACTAGATTTTTATTTGCATCCACACAGAGTCATTCATATTTCATGCAATTGGTTTCAAAAATATTACAGTGAATATTCATTTATTTAAATTGTAAAATGAAGGCAGAAAACTTGAATTTAGGTCTTCCTGCCACTTGGGGGAGCCATTTCCCTGCATAACAGGCTGTTCAGCAGCGACAAGGGAATTCAGAGCACCTGCCAGCTTATTTGTAGAATTATCCCCTGCGAAGGGGTACAGTGGAGGTGGTCAGAAGCACAGCACGCACGACATGTTTTTACCAGGAGAACTGCTTCTGCAATGGCCATGAAACTTGGTTTGTGGCCGGATTGTTTTTGTAAAAATAAAGCTGTAGTTACTTCAGTGTGCGAGTTTGTACAGCACTGTATACTGGATTCAATCACCACAGTTCTTTCAACCATACTCATGACGGTATTTAACAAAAACTGCACACTGTAAACATGTGAGATCTGTTACATACATGCATGTTGCCGTCATGGCTCACGTGCACTCATGGTTAACGTATACTTGCGACACAGAGACTGGCTGTACGGACAGACAGACACCTCCTAGCTTCTCAATAACAT
The DNA here is from genome assembly GCF_017654505.1 of Polyodon spathula. Classification (NCBI taxonomy): domain Eukaryota; kingdom Metazoa; phylum Chordata; class Actinopteri; order Acipenseriformes; family Polyodontidae; genus Polyodon; species Polyodon spathula. The sequence goes on from NC_054577.1 coordinate 2,985,393, forward strand.
CTGCAAAATCTGCGTCATACCCTCCTGTGTTCCCAGAATCTGATATACTATTAAAAATAACGGTTTCGTGACCTTTGGATAAGCGATTCTCAAAGATCTAGGGGAAAAAAAAAGTGTTTGAACAATCGCCCCCACACCCCCCTGCATGTAGGGCGTTTGGAACCTGGTACAGCGTGCCCCTGCTCAGCTTGCTAGAGCGAGGGCGGGGTTAAAGTCATGCCAATGAAGCGTGACAATGGAGGGGTTTCAGATCCCCCTTTCTTACCTGGGTGGTTTCGATAGGCCCCCGGGGAGTTGTCTAAAATGACAATGCTGGACAGGTCACCATGCACGACGGACAGGTCTTTAATATAGCTGCCCAGCTCCAGTGTACAGTGCTGCGGAGAGAGAGAGAGGGAGAGAGCGAGAGAAAGAGAGAGATGGAGGGAGAGAGAGAGAGAGAGAGAGGAGAGAGAGGGGAGAGAGAGAGAGAGAAAGAGAGGAGAGAGAGAGAGGAGAGAGAGAGAGAGAGAGAGAGAGAGAGAGAGAGAGAGAGACAGAGGGAGGGAGAGAGACAGAGGAGAGGGAGGGACGGAGGGAGAGAGGGAGGGAGGGAGGGAGAGAGAGACAGAGGAGAGAGGGAGAGGGAGGGAGGGCGAGGAGAGAGACAGAGAGAAAATAGAGAGTGCCCATCTTAAATAAGACTTCAAGGAATTGTTCCAGATCCCAAATATTGAAAGAACACCCTTCTAGTCAACGTAATGGAAAACGGGCACAGGCTGATGTGTTGGGCATCCCCACAGTCTAGTCTGTGTTGGGACAGGGGGTCCCAACTGCAAACCCACCATCGGCTCCACACAGTGTCAATATACATGCCTAACCTCTTATTAGCCCTTTAGAGTTTGGACCTGTGTAACTTTGTTTCACAGACTGCACACGCTTTATAATACCCACGTTCACGCACACACTTGCACACAGAAGCAGTGCGTGTTTACCTGTCTATAATATCTTCGTTTCAGGATCTCTCGGTTATTGTCAAGTTTGTCGGCCACTGCAGATCCATAAATCTCCATACTGGCTGTGAACACGACCAGCTCATACCACTGGCTCACCTGAAGAGAGACAGAGCCACAGAGAGGTTACTATCACAGAGACCGCTAAATCTAAACTGAGTCAAGCAGAGCAGAGTTTGGGCTCTAGCGCCTTCATCAGTGTTACTAAAACTAAACTGAAAGCAGACCAGCGTTTGGGCTGAGTCAAGCAGACCAGCGTTTGGGCTCTAGCGCCTTCATCAGTGTTACTGAAACTAAACTGAGTCAAGCAGAGCAGCGTTTGGGCTCTAGTGCCTTCATCAGTGTTACTGAAACTAAACTGAGTCAAGCAGAGCAGCGTTTGGGCTCTAGTGCCTTCATCAGTGTTACTGAAACTAAACTGAGTCAAGCAGAGCAGCGTTTGGGCTCTAGTGCCTTCATCAGTGTTACTGAAACTAAACTGAGTCAAGCAGAGCAGCGTTTGGGCTCTAGTGCCTTCATCAGTGTTACTGAAACTAAACTGAGTCAAGCAGAGCAGCGTTTGGGCTCTAGCGCCTTCATCGGTCGTACTCACCACTTCCAGAAAGAAATCCACGTGCGGCCTTTTATGTACAAAAAACCTCACTGGGTGTTTGTCTATTACAACCTGCAAAGGAAGGAGCAGCACAGGGGTAAAAGAACAGCAGCCGCTGAAAAGCCTCTACAGCAGACAGTAACACAGAGACAAACTTCACTGCGAGACAAACTTCAAAAAAGATCAAAACTTTGACACCGAATTTCAAACGCTTACTTGTACAAAAGACGAAACTTTAAATGTTTTGCAAGAATTATGCTGCTATGGTCGGTTTAGTTTTGCCGAATCCTACTGACAGAACGCCCTTATCAAGTTTTCCCCTTCCAACTGCAGAAGCGTTTCTCTAGACTGCAAAATGAAAGTATTGCTCCTGAACAAACCCTCGGACTTCCGACGCTCTGCTGAAGAACGTCGTCGCGTTTCACCCCCCAGAACGGGAAAGAGAGTCTCTCCTACCTTCAATATAAAATCAGGAGGCGTGCCAGCCCGCACTGTCGGTCTTAAGACCCCGTCGTGATGCGAGTGGATTAACGTTTCATCTAAATCCAACACCAAGATCTTCCTCTTTAAACTGCCTGCAAAATCAGATCAACGCTTCATTACACCTGGGGATGTGAGGATCGACAGAGAACAGCTCATCACAGGGCCTGGGGGTCAGGGAGGGAGGGAGGGAGGGAGGGAGAATTATCTGCTTGTTTTGAGAATTGGAGTTTTAAAAAAAAGGACTCCAACTCCCAGAATCCTCACACTCGGTAACCAATCGCTGCTTTACCAACGAGTCACGTGATTCTGAGGTCCTTCGTGTGACCTCTTGCAGTGGAATGCGGTAGAACTGTAGCATGGCAAAATATAAGCCAAAAAAAAAAAAAAAAAAAAAACTTTTATATAGTTAAACGTGAGGCTTAATGTAGGTGAGATTTAATCAAATTCTTTTATATCTCTTGTACTTCATTGCTGTCCCTCGTTTTCTGAGTGTACAGCGCTTGGGGAAGTCCTTTTGACGCTGCCATCAAAAGGCACTGGGCTCCAGCTTCACTAAGCAAAGGCAATGCCACGATTCCGAACTTACAGAGTCTGTTTCTGGAGACGGGTGACAGAGGCAAGATGTCATAACGCACAGTCTGGTACTGGATTATCTGAAACACAAGAGACAACGGTTAGTGCTACAGAGAGAGGAGAGGTCATGAAAAACCACGACCTGCAGTTGCCACAGATCAGACACCGTGACTTCACCATGAACGTTTATGCATTTCTCTGCAAGGCATCAAAAAGAATGTGCTGTAGTTAGCCAAACTCGTTGGAAGATGCTGTGCTCTGACCTCTTGTTTTGTTTTCAATTCCTCTATTAAAACATCTTAGTCCAAATTCAGATCAGTGATTAAGCGCACCCTAAAATACTTGGTATTTTGTGAAGATTTTGAAAGCAGATTTTGTTTCAAACGATGCACGCGTAGCAATATCATGTAGGGAAACTAGATGGTAAATGACAGCCAAAATAAATGCCACGCTACACACAGAACGGGGTTTCTCTCCTTCGTTTAAGAAGTTTTTTTCCCAAAGAATATTTGAACACGGGTGTTTTGCACTGGCATTGCCTGCTGTGTGCTGGGCAGAGCCAGGCTTTACTGTACACAGGGCAACGCCAACATAGACAAGGCGGGAGAGGAGATCAAATGATCCTGAATTTTGCTCCCTGTTTCAGGGCTGGGGAGTACAGTACCAGCTCCTGCAGCACTCAACTTAGTACAGGTCTGAGTGGCTGAATTCTCAAGTTCGTTGCAATTGACGGTCTCAATTGCAACGCGCGTCTTTCTCTCTGTCTCTGTGTGCCCCTCGTCACCCGACACTTCCTTTGGCACAGCCCGGGGCACTCTGTGGTGTCTCTCTCGCCTGATCTCTATTCTGGGTGCTCAGCTGTCCTCGTGTGTCAAGTTCAGAAAGGCTTCTTACAGCCCTGCCAGCTCAGCACAGGCATGACTGCCCTCAGTCATCTCTGTGTCTGTCTGTGTGTGTGTGCGTGTGCGTGTGTAGCAAGCTTCCTGCCTATCAAGAAATACTAAAATAAACTGATCTAGTGTCAGCTGGGACAGAAGAGCAGCTTCAGCGAGACGTGGGATCACGTATTTACACACCAGCTACTTTTGCCAGTTCACAATGCATCGCCTGATCAAGTCAACTCTGCTGAATGACCCTGGTTTTAAGGTGGCACAAAAAAAAAAAAGGGGGGGGAGGGGGGAGGGGCTGGACCCTAATTTGCATTTTAGATTCAATCTACTGCAATGGCACTGCTAAAACAATGTTAGCTTCCTTCACTTTAGACGTGACGAGTGGATTGGTTTGCATCTTTTTGCTGCATTAATTTTAGCAAGTTTGTTTTTAAGAAGAGTCTCCTTCAGCAACATGACTAGGGAACCCATTCCATCCCCTCACCGCTCTCTGTGTGAAGAAGAGTCTCCTTCAACATGACTAGGTAACCCATTCCATCCCCTCACCACTCTCTGTGTGAAGAAGAGTCTCCTTCAGCAACATGACTAGGTAACCCATTCCATCCCCTCCCCACTCTCTGTGTGAAGAAGAGTCTCCTTCAACAACATGACTAGGTAACCCATTCCATCCCCTCACCACTCTCTGTGTGAAGAAGAGTCTCCTTCAACATGACTAGGTAACCCATTCCATCCCCTCACCGTCTCTGTGAAGAAGAGTCTCCTTCAACAACATGACTAGGTAACCCATTCCATCCCCTCACCACTCTCTGTGTGAAGAAGAGTCTCCTTCAGCAACATGACTAGGTAACCCATTCCATCCCCTCACCACTCTCTGTGTGAAGAAGAGTCTCCTTCAGCAACATGACTAGGTAACCCATTCCATCCCCTCACCACTCTCTGTGTGAAGAAGAGTCTCCTTCAACAACATGACTAGGTAACCCATTCCATCCCCTCACCACTCTCTGTGTGAAGAAGAGTCTCCTTCAACATGACTAGGTAACCCATTCCATCCCCTCACCACTCTCTGTGTGAAGAAGAGTCTCCTTCAGGACTAGGTAACCCATTCCATCCCCTCACCACTCTCTGTGTGAAGAAGAGTCTCCTTCAGCAACATGACTAGGGAACCCATTCCATCCCCTCACCACTCTCTGTGTGAAGAAGAGTCTCCTTCAGCAACATGACTAGGGAACCCATTCCATCCCCTCCCCACACTGTGTGTGAAGAAGAGTCTCCTTCCCTCTGTCTATTATCACTTTGCAGATGTCACACCTATCTACATGGGCGATGCAAATGTTAAAACGTGTATCTGACCACGGTATTGTTTTCATAATGTGTGTTATCAAAAGCCTCTTTTCCAGGCTGCTCTTCCTGCTGAAGGAGCGACACACGCGAAGTTGCTTCATTCAATTATTTTAGGAGACGCACTTCAGAATGTATTAGTATGTGGTAGATAATGATTTTCCTGAGCGTAACACTTAAATAATAATAATAATAATAATAATAATAATAATAAGCTCTCAATATGCAAGTTTCCATACTCATTAGTTAAGCTTTACTTATTGTTTTGTTAGAGTCGTACACTTTAATGGTTTAAATCTTAGCCAAGTGACTCTCGCCCGGGGAAAAGCGATCTGGACCAGCAGCAAGTGATCGGTTCTGTTTCGGTTCTACTCACTGAGAAATGGACCCTATTCCCTACCGCGCTCCAGACACTGCATCAGCCTCCAACCTTTCCGGTCAGCGCCTGCAGCCGGACACTGCCGAACCCAGGACCTGAACGCTCACAAACCGTGTAGCTACAGGGGTTTACGGTCTAACGATCCAATTTGAAATCAGACTCGTTCGTTTCCAATCAGAAAATCCACCTCAACCAAACCCTTAACTATAGGTCACGTGTACAAATAAGATGTTTCGGGTCACTGTGACCCCGTGGCGTTTATCTGTGTGGATCTGTGTGCAGGAATAAAACAAACCCCTTCAATTTGTGATTTTATTATTATATTTGTATTATCATCTCCGGAAACTGCTTTGCTTAAGAATAAAACTGAAAATGAAAATGAAATGTTTCTATATTTCACACACTCTGTAGACTTGTATATCTATCTATATAGCTATCACAATACATTACATACAGAGACTCGTTGAATCAATACAAGCTACCAATCCCAGGGCTTCTCAACCTCAGTCCTGGGGGACCCCTCTGTCTCTGCTGGTTTTCATTCAAATCGAGCTCTCAATTACTGAACCAGACCCTTCACTGAACAGATAATGTGCTTAATTAGACCTGTTTTTTTTTTTTTTTACTTGTTTTCAGCTCTTGAACAGTTGCAGAGTTAAAGTTACTGGGAACTTGAAATATGCAAACTGTTCAACAGCTGAAAACAAGGTCTAATTAAGCACACGATCAGTTCAGTGAAGGGTCTGGTTCAGTGACTGAGCGCTGGGTTGGAATGGAAACCAGCAGACCCAGGACCGAGTTTGACTGGTCGAACCCGTACAGTTGCAGCTATATTTGTTAATGAATAACTGCACTTAAATTCCGTGTAAGATGATTTCTGGTAAACAAACAAACTAACTAAATCTGTGCCTGACTGACAGTAGGTACTTAATTAGGACAGTTACCATTCTGAAATAAAAAAAAAACGCACTAATTACTAATATTCTACAATGAAGGGGTCGTGAAATCGCGCATCACTTCAAACAACATTAATTAAAACGAGCCCAGCTTTCAATACTGATTAAACACAAGCGCTTACCGCCTACTTGAAACGAGTTATACAAGCACACAACGTGAACGAAGTGTGTTAGTACCGGTGTGAAGCACGGATTCGTGTTTACAAATCTGATACATAATTTTAAATAAATAAAGGTTACGTAATATTGTAGCAAAACAGTCACACACACTCAGATTTCAAAACACTTCCTCGACGGGGAGAGCTGCTGCCTGGCAGCTCGTCTTATTATTATTATTGCAAGTTAGCCTGCATGTATTTCAATGCAACTGCACGGGCAGAGCTGCAGGATTGAATTATTATTATTAGCACTGTAAGTTAGCCTGCATGTATTGCAATGCAGTTGCACCGGGCAGAGCTCCGGTTTAATTATTATTATTAGCACTGTAAGTTAGCCTGCATGTATTGCAATGCAGTTGCACCGGGCAGAGCTCCGGTTTAATTATTATTATTATTATTATTATTATTATATTACAATGCAGTTGCACCGGGCAGAGCTCCGGTTTAATTATTATTATTATTATTAGCACTGTATTGCAATGCAGTTGCACCGGGCAGAGCTCCGGTTTAATTATTATTATTAGCACGGTATTGCAATCTCTAACGTTACACTGTATTGCAAGGCACGTGGCCCGCTCCGAGGCCAAATTAATATTATAATTAATCTGTATTGCAATGCGTTACGCACCGGGCAGAGTCTCGAGGCCAAATTAATAATTATTTAATTATTATTAGCACTGTATTGCATCGTGACATAACGTTGCCGTCAACGGGCCAGTCTCGGGCCAAATTATTAATAATAATATAATAATCGTGACATTGCAATGCAGTTGCACGTCAACGTCCCGTCTCGAGGCAATACCGGTTTATTATTATTATTATTATTAGCACTGTATTGCAATGCAGTTGCACCGGGCAGAGCTCCGGTTTAATTATTATTATTAGCACGGTATTGCAATGCAGTTTCACCGGGCAGAGCTCCGGTTTAATAATTATTAATAATAATAATAATAATATTAGCACGGTATTGCAATGCAGTTGCACCGGGGTTTCTTACCGTGCGGAGGTGCTTCCTGAGCACGTAGAGAAGGAAGCCCCAAATCCGCGACGTGACCCCGAGGAAAGTCCGGATCCCGAGGAGACACTGCCGGGTCTTCAGCATGGCGAGAGCCGGGGAAGCGGCTGCACACACCGGGGCCACAATACCGACCACCTGCGACCAGTGGCCGCCGGTACCGAGCCGAGCCGAGCCGAGCCGAGCCCACTTCCAGGTGTCGAGCCGCGCTGTTCCCCCCCCTCGAACCGCTTGCAGTTTTAAAACAAAACAAAACAAAGATATATCTATATGAAAGAAAAAATAAAAATATTCCAACGAAAGTTTATTAATTTGGGGGTTTTTTTTGTTGTTTTTTTTTTTTTTTTCCTCCCAAAAAAAGCCCAGCAATTCGAGGAACCCGCTTCACTACACAGAGACGTTCGCTCGGCCTCCAGCGCGTCAGGTCAGCGGGAGGAAAAACAAGGCACGCCGTGGGGAGGGGGGGGGGGCACAGTGCCGGGAGTGCGCCACCGCGTGGGGGGGGGGCCACAGTGCCGGGAGGCGCACGCGGGTGGGGGGCTCCCCGAGGAGGGTCGCTGGTCGAGTGCGCCCCGTGGGGGGGGGCGCCTTTTGTGTGCGTGCGCCACCCGTGGGGGTTCCGTCACAGGCGGGCACCTAACACGCCCGACCCCCCGTGTCACGGCCTCACGCGTGCGCACGCCGTGGGGGGGTGTCACGGCCTCACGGTGGCGTGCACCACCCCCCCCCCAACACCCCTGGGGGCGTGCGGCACCCCCCCAAATAAATTAAAAATAAAAAAACTCAGTTTTGCTGCAAAGTTTGACTGGTTGAAAGTTCCAGCATCAACTCCAAACGAATTGCGATATTTCAAATATATCTTACAAACACAACCCACGCCGCGCAGAGCGTCGCACTCCAAACCCACGCCAGCCGAACACGCTGCGTGGGAGTTGTGCTTCGGGGATGCTGGGAAATGTAGTGCAATTGTAGCTTTCCCCCCGTAAGACATCAACAGAACGGCCCTCAACCAATCAAACACCTCTCCCTAAAAGCCCCGCCCCTTCTCAGCCGCGTCGCGTCAAATCTCTCGGCGGGGGGGGGCGTGTAGTTCTTTATCCAGACCCCTCTCACGCACATGAACGGAGCGGCCGCTCTTGCCGAACTACATCTCCCAGACTGCACTGTTCCCGGGGCCGCCTTGGAGACCGTTGGCAGGGGCGACGGCGGCAGCGGAGCTGGGCTGAGACGACGCAACTTTTTGTCTTTTTTGTCTTTTTTTTATAAAAATAAAACAAACAAGTAAATAAAAGGATTTAAAATAACGTCTGGAAGGCGCGGCAGTTCGCAGTCCGGGTCAGGGAATTAACTCTCTTTTTTTTGGGGGGTGGGGGTTTCGTTTTAACTCCGGAGCTTGTGACTTGTGCCCTGTCAACACTAAGCAGCTCCCCCGGCAGAGCGGCTCCGGGAGCGGGGGAAGAGACCCTTACAACCCCGCTCGGTAACGCAAGGTTTTGGGAGGACGGTCTAAATAGCAGCGGGGTGGCTGAACGATCCTCCCCGGCCGGGGCTCCGGACAGCCTCGGGGTGAGAGTGATCCGGTCAGCCCGGAGCGGAGGGAGGCCCCCGGCGACACAATGCTCGAAACCGCGGCCGAGCATCAAGGTAAACAAAGTGCAGAAGCGAAACAGGGTTGCGTGTATTTTTGCATGTCAAAGTCAGGACACAAACAAACAAGGGAAAACGCGATTTAAGCGCCGAATCCGTTAAACGTGACCGCACAGGGATCTGGCATTGCATATGTCAGCAAAATTAATCTTTTATTACGACGATTTAAAAAAGAAAAAAAAAGTAATTAGATTTTGCAATTTTACCCTTTAAGGCAGACAAACTAAGGAAATATAATGACTTATAAAAAATGTATGTGTGTGTATGTGTGTATATATATTGATATATTATATATATATATATATAAATATCTATATATATATATATAATATATATATTAATATATATATACATATATATATATATACATATATATATATATATATATATTATATATATATATATATATTACACATATAATATATCTATTATCTATATATATATATAATATATATATATATATATATATATCATATATATATATCTATACATATATATATATTATATTCTATAAATATATTATAATATATCTATCTATATATATATATATATTATAATATATATTATTGATTATTACTAAGCATATCGCGAATGTAGATTGCCAGGGAGAGGAGGGGGGAGGAGGCATGACCTGTTGTCAGTTGCACGATGCGTGGGTGGGAAATTAATTTCAAAGCTAGTATTTATGCAGTTTTAAATGTGATCGTCGATCCAGGCTGTTTCACACTCAAATTGTAAACAGCGTGGTTCGTTTAGGAAATTAAATAGTCGATGACATGCTCCTGTCGATTCAAAATGTAGATCAGGTTGCGTTTGGACCCGAATAAAGGTTTGTGTTCATCATGGGGGGGTTGGTCGCAGTGTAATGGTTTTGATTATATAGTACCGCTTCCAGCAAGGCAGCACAATGCTGATCTATTTGCTGTCAATCTCGTCTTTACATCCTCAGACACTCTGATGCACGGTGCTTATAGGACCGGAATATGAGCATTGAAAGTCTCAGGACTGTGTAAATGTCCCGTTGAAAGTCGGTGCTGTCTAGTTTATACTGGCTAGTTAGAGAGATGGACAGTGGCAGTTTTAAAAAAAAAAAAAAAACAATAATAATAATAATAATAATAATGTCTTTCTCCCTACAGATCCCCTTCTGAAATGTAAAGCGGAGTCTCTGGTAAGTTGAATTATGAATTATAATGAATTATGTGAAAGTGTAAAATAGTTCTTTAAGTAAGGCTAAATTTATTTCATCTTCAATATTTATCAAGTCATTTCCACATGTATTCCTTTACAGATGTGTTTTCAGACTAGACTTTAACACACTGTGAAAGCTTCTAACCAATCATGTTTAATCTAGGCGTGTTAAGAGATTATTTTAAATGCCGACAGTTTTGAATGTTGCCTGATGCAGATTTAGTGGCTGCTGCAAGGAGGGTAGTGTGTTGAGGCACACGGGTGTAGAAGAGGACAAGGAAACCTGGCTATAATAGTCTCTCTGTGACATGCCTTTCCTGGGAGTGTATAGCAATGGTATTTTCTCTGTTTTCTTTCCCCCCCCGCAGCCTCCCGAGAAGAGAAAGCGAACTGTGGAAGACTTCAGTAAATTCTGCAGTTTTGTCTTGGCATATGCAGGGTACATCCCGTCCACCAAAGAGGTGAGTCAGTGTTTCTACCCTGGAACACCCTCTCCCTTACTACTTCCTATCCAGATACCTGTTTTGAATTGTAGAGCAACCCCAACCCCTGCTTAAACTATTCACGATTTAGAAATGAAATCAGTGTTCCGACTGGAGGTCTTTCAATGCCTTCAGAGTTTGTGTTTTTGGCATTTCTGAATGTAGCAGTAGTGAGTGTTTTAATAGTCTGGTTTCTTTTGTCTCCCTTTTAGGAAGGCCAGTGGACGCCGCCAAGCTCCAACACCCCTCACAAGCCAGCAGGGGGAGGCGCAGACGCAGGAGACGGCTGGGCTTCGGCCCGGTCCGACCTGCACACCATCCAGACCTTTGTGCGCAAAGCCCGGGCCTCCAAAGGGAAGGGTCTGCGCCGGCTGCACTCGGACAGCTCCCTGCTGGACAAGATGAGGCTGAAAGACTCCCTCTTCGACAGCAGCAGCAGCAGCACTGCCTCCTCGACGCCCAGGTCGGAAAAGAAGAAAGACAGGAAACTGAAGAAGCTTTCCCTGGGCTCTGCCACCTTAGCAACAGCAGGGGGCGCCACCAGCGCGGGCCAGGAGAAGCGATCCCGCATCAAGCGTAGCAAAAACCCCAAAGCCACCAAGACCCTGAAGAAATTAAAGAGCGCCCCCCCGAGCGAGACGGACTCGGAGGGGAGAGCCAAGGAGGGGGGGGCGCCCAGCCTGGGGTCGGGGTTCCTGGAGAGCCTGGGTCTGAGCGGGCCGGGCGGGCGGGAGGGCTTTGGGGAGCAGCAGCCGAATCACAGCAAGGAGACGGGGTTTGCAGAGGTGCTGGGGGGGGAGTCAACCCGTGATGCGGACGCCAGCTCCAGCGAGGGAGAGACCTGGATTGCTGACGAAGATATCATGGTGGAGTCAGGTAATGGTTCGGGCTGATTTTGTTTTGTTTGCTGATTCAGTTTCTTGGTTTATTGGCGCTCATGCTGTGTGCGGTAGAGGTTAGTGTTAGGCGTCTATTGTCAACAGATCACAGACGGTACGATGTCAAAACCAGCGCTTTTTGGGGAGGTTTGTCATGGAAGAACCGAGACCCGATTTGACCCTCTAAGATCAGTCGGCTTCCAGGAACCGAATGAGCCTGGAGGGGCTGATTAGCCTCCCCCTCGTTTTTGTAAATGTTCTTAAATAAGATTGCGTAACCCAAATGGTGTGAAGACTGCCCATTTTAGGTAAGGGGAGGTGGTCTAGATTAGTGGTTACTTATCAAATGTTACAGCTAACTTGAAATATGCAACTGTTCAAGAGCTGAAAACAAGCTAATTAAGCACATGATCGGTTCAATGAAGGGTCTGGTTCAGTAATTGAGAGCTCGGTTGCAGTGAAAACCAGCAGACACAGGGGGACCGAGTTTGAGAAGATCTTTTAAAGATGACTGACATGAAATGGATGGGAACAAATACCTAAAATGAGACAAAATTGAACAAGTCGGTCCGCATAGAATTCAATACACTTGAACCAAGTTCTGCAAAAATAACTGTGTGTTGTTGCCTTCAGTTGTAGGCAGCATGTTTTGTTTTGTAAGCACCACTGCTGAAGATCATTGCCTGTGCCCCCCACCCCCCCCCATATGCAGGTGACGACTCCTGGGACCTGATCACCTGTTACTGCCGGAAACCCTTCGCAGGACGGCCCATGATCGAATGCAATCAGTGTGGCATCTGGGTGCACCTCTCCTGCGCCAAGATCAAGAAGTCCAGCGTGCCCGACATCTTCTACTGCCACAAGTGCAAAGACACGCGGCTCGACCACCGCTCCGGGCACAAGAGAGAGCCGGAGAGGGTCTGAATCTGCACCTCCCTCGCTCCCTAAACACACGAACACCAGCCATTTCGCTAGGAGCTGCCTGGGAGCCTGGTTCTGAAGCAGGCAGAGTTTTGAATGTAAAGTGCGATTTTCCTTTTTTTTTTTTTTTTTTTTTTTTTTTTTTTTGAAAACCAGAAGGCTTCTAAACTGGAAACGAGGTATAATAGGCGCTGGAATCCAAGCTTGAACTGGGTTGTGATGTGGCCATTTACCCTTCAAAGAAAAATAGTCTTTAGCTTGATGCTGGAAACATTAATCACACTGAGGAAGGCATTCGCCAAAACCATTTGGTTACTGGTCCTTCCTGCTTCGATAGGTTAGTTCAACCAGTGATGAATTTCGCTTTCCCAGAAGTATTGTCTCTGTCTTTACAATTTGAAGTTATCAGTTAAGAATGTCTTTAAATCTCTGCCTGATTTTTTTTTTTTTTTTTTTTTTTTTGTGTGTGTGAAGGTAAGCTCTTTCAAAATGATCTAGTAATAAAAACACGTTGCAAAAAACAGATTAATCACATCTCAGGGTCTCCTACATATATATCTATATACCTGTAACATAAATACATTTCAAAGCAATGTACAATAAGACATCTAACCAGACATCTAACCAGAAACAAAATAATTTGTTAATATTTTAGACACATTCAGTGTCTCTCTTTTCCCCAGTGTGAATAGTTTGTGTAAAAGCTGGTAGCGAAGACACTAAGGCTTGGTGCCCCATTCCTGTTTGTTAATTTATTTAAATAATATAATCACAGAACCATTTTGAAACAGTAAGGTTCGACGCATTTGTTTTGTAGACAAATTTTCAGCTCAGTACTAGGCGCGCGGATAAGTTATTTTCGTTGAAGGGCACCATCGCAGTAAGTAGCTGCTGTAAATATTTTCACTTCTCTTGAATTTCTATTTTTAGTAATTTGTCTTCAGTCACCACAGTGAGGAGCTTCAGGGGGTATTCTGAAATCATTGTAAAGACACTTGCTACATTTGAGTTGAAAAAATGAATATATATGTATATATATATCTGCGTCCAGGCTAACGCTTTCATGTTTGCTAAAGACATTTGTGTCCTTGGCGTTGTCCCTTTCCTTTGCCTGATACATGGGTGATGGAACTATACCTTAAGAGGATTCCTAACCAAGAACACTTTAGTGCCCTCTTTGTCCAAGGCTGGTATTGCTCATTGATTCATTTATTCCCCCCTTATTCTTCAACAGTATTACAAAATGTGACAACTTGGTTTTTGTAAAGATATTTAAGGAGCATATACAACAGTATCACATATGCTGGTAATTCTACCTATTTTGATAGATCTGTGGTTTTGCATTTTCTTTTCAAACTGTTGTACATGACTTATTTGTAAATCTGATGGGATTATAATACATTGATGTTAATTTAAGTGCATCATTCAAACAAATTCCAGCGACAGACTCTAAATATAGCAGATGTCTTTGAAATTGTCCCTCTGTGTTTTTCCAATCGCTCTGATCCAGAAACCCAGGTGGGAGCACACATTCCCTACAGGTCCACACCTCTCGCTTGTGAGGGGTTGTGCCCCCCCCCCCCCCCCCCCCCCCCCCGGTAACACCTGCAGTAATGACTGTACTCACACGTTAGGTACTGTGTAAATATATCAAAAGTAGGGTTTTGAATCTGCGAACGTAGCTGCATAGTTTGTGATCTCAGTTCAGGGACGCAGGGGTTAAAAATTTAAGTTGAATTTGTAATCCCGAGTCACTGGCAAGTAAAACGAAACACCGTCTTTGACCAGCGTTTCCACTGGAAGTGTCTCTCAGTGAGGAAACGCTTCTAGCCATAACGCTTGTCATTGAACTTCATTCTGTTTCACACTGCTGGTTCATAGTTACTGGTAACGTGTGTTTGCTTTATACCTTGTGTGTTCGTGCTCTATATACAAGCGCTAGGGCAGTTCGTCACCTGTTATCTTTTTCATCCAGGTTCATTAAGAGCCAGTAACAGAAGGCAGTGATCCTGGTTGTAGCGTAATCTCCTGCTGTTTGCAGACACCCGATCACTTCTTTTTTAAAAGCTGGGTCCTTTTCAACCCTTCCCCAGATCTTGTACATAATTTGACCCTGATGTTGTACATATGTGAGAGAGAGAAAAAAAAAAAACAAAACAAATGTTATATTTTCTTTATCAGTTGTTTTTCTTAGTAAATGTAGCTTGAGAAATGAATTTCTTGATCTCAGTGTATTATGTATATATATATATATATTATATTATATATTATATATATATATGATATATATATAATGTAAGGTACAGCCGGTTCTCTGAGAAGTGTTCTCTGAGAAGTGTTTCATGAAGGGTCTGTTTTGCCTACAAGGGAACGGCCACAGCTACTGTGGAAGATTTCACCTCTAATGCGACTTCCATAGAGTTTCTCAGCAACGACGACAGCCTTGCAATTATATAGCGCCTTTCAGTACCAGGGCTTCTCAAAACGCTCAACGGATTTTAGAACAAAAATGATTAAACCATAGTTTCAAATTAATACAAAAAAATAAAAATAAAAAATTAGTCATTAGTCAGCTATTAAAAATCTATTAAATTAAACCAGGAAATTCCTTCTCTCAAAGCTGTGTTCTTCAATGAGATTTAACACCAGGAACAGACAGGTTGACCAAAGGTGGTAAGGAATGCCCTTTCACCCCGGCATGCATTGTGAACGGGCGTCCCGGGAGTGCAGTGGCTCGCCAGGCCTGTGTGGAGATAGTAATCCAGCAAGCTATAATGGAGCAAGACCATGGGACAACTTGCGGGCAAGAAGCAGGATCTTAAAAATCATCTGGGAATCGTGGCTGAAGCCTGTGTAATGTGCCGTGAGAGTATTTGCCACACTTCCAGCTCAGCGTTTTGAACAATCTGAACACGTGATCAAACTTGGGATCAGCACATTACACCTTGCTGTGCTTGTTTCAAATTCAATACATTTAAGCCTTGCCCCTGGATCTCTCCGCCACTGCGTACCTATGGACGTCGAATCCTTCGGCTTGCAATGTCACCATTTTACCAGTAGAGGGCAGTGTCGACACACGACTATGTAATTATTTTGTTTTTAGTCCTGTCTGCAGACCTCGAAGCAATGAGAATTGAAATGAATTATGAATCGTTCTAATTTAATACTGATTTATTTAGGTAGTTACGGACTGTGGCAAAGGTAAGGACGCAATCCATCAATTCCCCTCTTGCATGGAGGCACCAAAAATAATTCAGGCAGTCCCCATAGGTTAAATAATTTCCATAGCTCTATAATTATGACAGTTACCTTCAGCTGAGTAAAGACACCCCTGTGATGCTAGACACCTGGCCAGGTACTCTTACAAAGACTGATAGAGACCTGTTGCACTGCGCATGTACACACTGCATTGAAATATCGCGCTAGCAAACTTTATATTGGACAGCACTGCCTTACCGTACAGCATCACATGCTTGTATTGTATTGAGTGTTATTAAGGGAGTCGAAAGTCAGTTGCATGAAAGTTAACTGGGAGTGATTTTAACAGCTGTGTGATCATAACCAACGAGACGTTTTAAATGAAAGGGGGCTGGCAGATTGGAACCCAGGCCTCCAGAGGTGAAAGGCTGTCTGTCTGTCTGTAGCAATGAGAGGCCAGTGATTAGCGCAGTGTCTGTCTGTCTGTTTTTCTGTTTGTGTGTGTCTGTCTGTCTGTCTGTAGGAAGGAAAGGTCGGTGAATAAGCACAGTGTCTGTCTGTTTTTCTGTTTGTGTGTGTCTGTCTGTAGGAAGGAAAGGTCGGTG
The DNA here is from genome assembly GCF_017654505.1 of Polyodon spathula. Lineage (NCBI taxonomy): Eukaryota > Metazoa > Chordata > Actinopteri > Acipenseriformes > Polyodontidae > Polyodon > Polyodon spathula. Next base: position 3,001,691 of record NC_054577.1, read on the forward strand.
AATAAGCACAGTGCCTGTCTGTTTTTCTGTTTGTGTGTGTCTGTCTGTAGGAAGGAAAGGTCGGTGAATAAGCACAGTGCCTGTCTGTTTTTCTGTTTGTGTGTGTCTGTCTGTAGGAAGGAAAGGTCGGTGAATAAGCACAGTGCCTGTCTGTTTTTCTGTTTGTGTGTGTCTGTCTGTCTGTCTGTAGGAAGGAAAGGTCGGTGAATAAGCACAGTGCCTGTCTGTTTTTCTGTTTGTGTGTGTCTGTCTGTCTGTAGGAAGGAGAGGTCGGTGAATAAGTTGTTGTCTTTGTCTTTGCTAATCATCGTCTTGCCTCCATCCCTCTCACCCCCTACCCAGTCTAATTAGAACCTCCATCTAAATAGCTAATTAGCATCTGATCAAAAGCAGGTGCTTCCACAGCGAGTCAGCACTAATTACATTACCTGTCTAATTCCATTTGACAAGGCAGCCCCGAGGCTGAATTTCCACAGGAAACAAACCCCCCTTTTAAAAGGCAGCATTACATTTAATACCTCTTATTTCATAAGGACAGATATTTCGAGACTTAGCAAAATGTTACATTAAAATGAAGCTATTCTGACTTCTACACAGTAGATAATACCCTGAATGAAACGAGGACTGCTATGTTAAACCAGCACTTTAAACTCAATGTTCTTCTATCTAATTATCCACCGCAGATATGTACCCCTGTGCAAATGCACCAGAACGCCTCAAGATGTGTCATTGATCTCCTCTGTATACCCGCCTGCATGAAAACACCTCTGGGTGTGAGAATCTCAATTCCCGCTCAGTAATCAGCGATATAGAAACACACTGTAGGTGCGGATGACGCCTTCAGCCTCTCACCTGTGCCAGGGACATGCAGCCCCCAGCAGGGGATGAGAAGGACAGGAGGCAGCACGAAGAGGAGAAGGAGCTGTGAATATGGGCGTTGTGGAGCAGATGGCAAGGAGACACAATTCTATTTCAGAAATGTAGCTCTCTGCCACACAGTAAATAACTCATTTCAATATGTCTTTAAGCATCGCACGGCCGCTAAGCAGGAGCTGCAGATCAAAGTGTGTTTAATTCAATTCAGTTTGAACAATCGAATATGTTCTCGCAGTATGGGTACCAGCCCGTGTTCTCAGCCAAGTAGCTGCCTGACTTCGAGAGCATCCTCATTGTCACCTCGAATAGCATCACATCCTGAAAACATCCTAATAATATCTTTTATATAGCGCCTTTCATGGTGGCCCGCCATCACAAAGCGCTTTACAGAGGCAGGCTGTGAACTGCGCTTTCATGGCCTTTAATTCCACCAATACTCAAGATTATTGCAAATAAAGTTTTGTCGTCATTCACTTTCAAAACATCATGTTTTCGAATTTAACCGACAGAGACTGTACTTCCTTGCTGTGCTGGACCAGTCATCCTGCAGTGTATCCATATTCTCATATCACTTGGCTGCGATACGTGTTCGCTTCCCGCTAAAGCTTAAAGACAGAGTGATCTGCTTTCTGAAAAGGGCAGAGCAGAGCTGCAAACAGAAGTGACTGGCTCTTTGTTTGTATATCTCTTCTGAGGCTTTGAATGCATCGAGAATTAAAACTGCAGTCTCCAACTATCGTGTTCCTTTCATTTCATTTCAGAAAGAAAGAAAGGGTTGGAGGGAGCCCCCTTTCTCTTAGGGGGTGAGGGATGGAGGGAGCAGTTCAGTCTCCATGCCTCAAGCCTGCCCCGGACTGGAGGGAGCACCCCTTTCTCTTAGGGGGTGAGGGAGGGAGCAGTTCAGTCTCCATGCCTCAAGCCTGCCCCGGACTGGAGGGAGCCCCCTTTCTCTTAGGGGGTGAGGGATGGAGGGAGCAGTTCAGTCTCCATGCCTCAAGCCTGCCCCGGACTGGAGGGAGCCCCCTTTCTCTTTCAGGCCTCAAGGGACTGGAGGGAGGGGTGAGGGAGCAGTTCAGTCTCCATGCCTCAAGCCTGCCCCGGACTGGAGGGAGCCCCCTTTCTCTTAGGGGGTGAGGGATGGAGGGAGCAGTTCAGTCTCCATGCCTCAAGCCTGCCCTGGACTGGAGGGAGCCCCCTTTCTCTTAGGGGGTGAGGGATGGAGGGAGCAGTTCAGTCTCTGTGCCTCAATCCTGCCCTGGACTGGAGGGAGCCCCCTTTCTCTTAGGGGGCGAGGGAGGGAGGGAGCAGTTCATTCCTGTTAGTCTTTAATAAAATGTTTGCAGGTGACTTTGGGGATTTCATATTAGGTAGAAAACAAATTTAGTTTGAAAGATTTGTTTACGATTGTTCCCTTCCCCCTGTGACAGTGTCTTCAGCACATGCAATACTAAGCAGTGCTTGAAGACACTGTCATTTGATGAAGTGCTCGGTGCTGTTTGAAGATTCTGTGAAAGGAAAGCGAATCGTCTTGGCAGTTTCCGTGGAAACCGGCAGAATGGAGGAAGAGCCGAGTGACACTCTACCAAGAGCAAGACAACTAGACAGAGATGAGGAGCTGCCACTGTGAACAGAGAGGGAGGGGGAGAGAGGGAGGGGGAGAGAAAGAGGAAAGAATGTGTTTGAGGTGTATAGTACGGAAACTGGCTCTCCGCTCCCAGTCCCCCAACTCTAACCGTTAGGCTCCACCAGGCCGGTTCACACAGTCAGTGAAACACAGCCCAGTCCCTCAGCTCTAAACACCAGAGTAACCAGCACTCCAGCCCCTACCTCTACCCTCCCCTCACCCTGCCAGTGTGAAGAGTTACCATGGCGATGAGAAATCTCTTGGATCTCAACCATTGCAACGTTAGGAAAACTGTAAATACGCTTCACCCCCTGAGTATTCAACGACTGACAATGCAGAGAACAGAGAGGAGTCCCCCGAACATTAGAAACACCTGCCAGCTAAAGCACGCTGGAGCTGAAACATGGCATAGATTATTCGAACCACTGTCCAGTACGAGTCACTCTAAAGCTGCACCCCTCTGCTGCAGGTCTCAGAACTGACAGCAGTGAACTGACCAAGAATAGATACTGAAGCAAAGGGATCTGCGCTGGGATGCTTTGATAGAGCGGTGATACAGGAGTGAAGTCATAACATTGGATTGTATGAACCAATCCACACTGCTGGTAATCCAGTACCGTGGCAACATATCAGGACCAGACAGACAGACAGGCAGTGTGCTAGCGTATCAGGACCAGACAGACAGACAGGCAGTGTGCTAGCGTATCAGGACCAGACAGACAGACAGGCAGTGTGCTAGCGTATCAGGACCAGACAGACAGACAGGCAGTGTGCTAGCGTATCAGGACCAGACAGACAGACAGGCAGTGTGCTAGCGTATCAGGACCACAGTCCGTCCGTCTGTCTGTCTGTCTGTGCTCAGCTGGTGGTTCTGCTAGCTCTCAGGGTAATAGAGATTAGAATGGAGTCTCAGCTATAGCTCTGGGGAATAGTTTGCCCATGTTGCAATCTGTTCATTGCTTGACTGCATGTCTGCTGTTTTCAGGTCTGGTGTCTTGGGAAGTTGTATTGTAGGGGAATACTGCACACTGGAAAGATGGAGTCTGGCTATTTCGGTATAACCCAATAGAAGAATCCCATTAGCTCTTAAGAAAAAAAAGCTGTTTTAAGCTTGAAGAGAAATTTTCCATTGCAATTCTCTCTCTCGCTCTCATCTTCCACTGCACTTCTGAGCAACCTGATACAGGACTGAAATAGCAGAGTCCTTTTCAGAGATGTGTCTTCTTATTAATATTCACCTTGCACAGCCGTGAGCACATTTACTACAAAACCCCCCCATTGCTTCTGGAGTTCGGCTTTGCTGTGCGTATGAAATCAAACCACTGGAGCTGCAAATCTTGAAAAACTGTCAAAGTAGGCAAATGAGAGATTGTCTGATTTAACTGATGATTATAATAGACCGTACATGCAATTCATTTAAAATAGTCAGAGAAAAGGGACACAGAGCCACAAATAGTCAAACGCAGGAGAAGTTGTTTCAGACGTCTAATTAAAGCACAGAGCGGTCTAACATTGTTACACACGAGTGCCTATTGTTTCTATATCACTGATTACTGAAAGGAGATTGATTCTCCCACTCAGAGGTGTGTTCATGCAGGGAGGTATATAGAGGAGATCAACGACACACCAGGATGGCTCTGATAAAGGTGCACACGACAGCAGCTTCTACTGAGTCTCCCTTTGCTTTGAGCCAAATACTACCACGTTTACAACAAATGAAACATTTCCCATGGATCACCCTGCTGTGGACCTCCAGTCTGTACCTGCAGCTTTGAATATCTAGCAAACCAAATGGGATTTCCTCAGGTCATGCCATGCCTTATTGCCTGTCAATAACCAATAACCAATCAGCTGAGGCTCCCCCTATCGATTGACGTGCTTTTAACCAGTAACCTGCTTTGACCCTGCTGAGGTGGACTGTCCTAGGGAGTGTAACTGATGTCCCTAGACCAAAACATGGAAAGTGAGAACTTTCTTTGCCCCAGAGCAGCACCAGGTGTTTTTAGAACACAAATACAGGTTTGGCATAATATGTGTTTCTTTCAGAACTGCACATTTGAGACCTATGCAACGGACGGGACAGGCACGATTCGTGTGACTTGCCGCTTGGATTAATTACAGCTATATAAAAACAAATACCACGTCAGGGTTCAAAATGAGACCCCCAAACAGTTTGAGAGCTGTCCACCCCTTCTGTGAACGGCAGAATCCAAGACAAATAGGAAACAATTAAAACAAAGTCGTTTTTTTCAGGAGCTACTGTCTCTGTGGGGACAGTTTCTCAAATTTTGTCCACACGCTGATTAATACCTGCCCCGCCCCCGCCCCCGCACACCTACACGTACACGCACACGCACTGAGAAAGGGGTAGTGCAGCTTTACGATGCTCTGACGTCACCTTGATGCAGGCTTCTGAGATTTCTTCACGGATCCCGGCTCCCTTCATGCCTGCACAACAGCCGTACGCTACTTCTGTGGATGATAAACGTGAAAACATTGCTGTTTGGGTCGAGAAAGAAGAGGGGAGAATCTAACAAGCACACGCCGCCGACAGATCGCTCCAAGACCCGAGTCTGGTCTCTCACAGCACAGCATCTTTGCAGATATCGCCAGCCCCGGAAAATGTGGCTTTGCATGCCAAAGCAGTATTTATGAATAACATAAAGAGGCTACCACCCGGAGAGAGAATCGTAAAAAAAAAAGACAAAAAGCAAGCAGATCGCACTGGCGCTTTTATGATTGAGTATTTTTTTTTTCTTCCCAATTTGCGAATCAAAGAAAAATAGTAAAAAGGGAGGGGAGAAGAGAAGGACGGACGAGAAGGACGGAGAGTTCCCTCAGCAGTAATGGATATATATATTATCATATATATATATATATATATAGAGAGAGAGAGAGAGAGAGAGAGAGAGAGAGAGAGAGAGAGAGAGATAAGAGTACTTGGGAGGTATATATGATATATATGTGGTACTAAAGACCTTTCTAATAAATTAACACACAAACAAAAATGTAACTTTTTACACCTGTGTACGACGACACATGCGGTGGACGACTTCCGCAAACGCGATGATTCTCTCTCAGGATTTATATAAAAAAAAAAAAAAAAACACACACACACACCACACGTATTGTTTTTTTTGTTTTTTTTTTAAATACCGTTTGCATATATTATCTGATTTTAAGCAACCTTTGTTGCTGCAAAATATGCACGCCTCTAAGTGAACTGGGAGAAAGCGCAGGAGTCTGAGTTTCGAAGGGGGATCCGAAAGGATAAAAAAAGGGGGGTACTGTGGCTTTTTGGGGTTTTTTTTTTATATATATTTTTTTAATTAGAATAAAAATGCGTTGATGTATTGAAGGAAGCGTGCCGGCGCTGGAGAAGAGCCGATCGGGTCTGTGCAATCCCAAATTCAAGAGCCGGGAGGCAGAGAAAGCGAAAAGGGGGATCAGCCGCTCCAGAGTCCGCTAGCCGAGCGCCGGCTGAAGGGAAGGTAAGTCCTTTTCATCATTTCTAGGGACTATATTGCTTTTTGTTTGTTTTGCAATGGAAAACGCTTAAGAACGCTGTTTTCGTTGTCTGATTTTCAGGTAATCGTTTTCAGTTTGTTCCCAGCTTCTCTAAAAGCGCGGAGGTGTTTGTGAAACGGGCGCAGGGAACGCGCTTTGAGAAAATCAACCCGAGCAAATAAATGATTATCAGTTTGAAAAGTGTGTGTCGTTACATAACTACCCACCCGCTTTCCGGACGAGATATTGCATCCAAATACACACGCACTGTAAATAGGGTTGCAAATTAATTTCGGTGTGTTTTGAATTATGCGTTCATCCCTAAATATCACTAGTGCTGTACAAATGACCTGTGGTTTGCGCTAGCTATCACTTGGACTTTTATATAGAAACTGCTACATGATCTTATTATTATTATATATTATTATTATTTATTATTATTATTATTATTATTATTGTGTCTCTTCCCTCTCCCCCTCTCCTGCGCGTTTTGATGTATTTATATCTATTTATTTCTGTGTAAGGTGGTTGGTGTTGCCGTGAACACGAGTCCATTTATTCCTTTGACTTACAATCAAATGTTTGTTTGTTTGTTTATTTATTATTTTATTTTATTTTATTTTAAAATTCGTGCGGTGAAACACAGTCCAGCTACACACTCGCGTAGCCTTCCTGTTAATATATACCGTATTTGGTCATCAATAAACAGGGACAGTAACGACGTGTTCACGACCCCTTGTCCTGTCTGAACCCGGCAAGGCAAGCGACTGTAATCTTCAATCCGCTCCAACCGATTCGGTGCACCGTGCACCCCTAAATCAATTATTAAACGGTGTGTTTAAAATACTGCAGCGTGCACGGGGGTAGGCAGCAGCACAGGGCCGCAGGTGATCCCATAATGAAGACAGAAGCGCGGTGTGCGCTGCTTGCAAGGGAGCCGGCTCTTTCTTACAGGGACATCGGCAAGCTTTGCTTGAGTGCGGGTCCGAGCCCGCCCCTCCGCCCTGTGTGAGGCGCCTACCTGCGGGAACCGGGATCGCAACGATATGAATACAGTCGCTCTCTCTCTCTCTATATATATATATATATATATATATATATATATATATATATAATGTTGTATATATGTAATGTGTGTTAGTATAGAGAGAAGCAGCTGACAAACGTTTGCAGTAAGTGCTTGAAAGCAAACGGTTTTTTTGGGGGACGTGCGAGTTTATGCTGTCGCTGTTCTCGTTTCATTTGGTTTGACTGTTTTTTTTTGGTTTGGTTTGAAGGTTTTATTATTTTACCCAGGCCTTGTATTAACGACAGCCACCTGTACAAATCACATACAAGCGCTGCCTCTCCTCGTAGCGTTACAGCGACCCCTACTGGCCAAGGTGCGCAGTGAGTCCACTAGGATACCTGCACGTCTAGCCTTTGTCCTCAAGGGGCCGATAGAGAGCTGATCTATTCACTAGAATTGAAATGAGTTTCACTTGATGGTTATTAACATAATGTGATTTATTTATTTATTTATTTTTTATTGTAGATAGTTTGTATTTAAAAAAAATAAATCACAATTAAGAATCAATGGTGTGAAACAAGAAATCAAGCTCGGGCCAAAAGTCTCGCATCACCTAGAATTTTAGTATCAAGACGGTAATAAAATAAACTACATGAACCTCGTTTCAATACGTTATTTAATATCATGCAATCAAAAAAGTACGCAATGATATCGCTAGAGTCTATACCGGGAGCCACAGTAGCAGCACAGCAGTATTTCATCCAAACAAGCAAGAATTTTCATTCCAGATCAACCCGAAAGGTTTGACATGAAAAGTTCAGGGCAGTGAGGAAGTGTCTGCATTTCCGCAGTCTTCAGTATCGTTAAAAATCACTGTGACCTACATCCGCGCGTTCCCTGACCCCTAGACCCCTTGCTCATCTCAACAACATGTGCTCACCAAGTTTAACACAATTGGACGAGCTGTTCTGGAGCTGTTCTACGTACCCTCCCCCTGGCATACCCACTCCCAGGGGAGATTAGAATACCACAGTGACCCTTTCTCAATTCTCTAATGTTTGGATCTAATTGAATCCGAGCCAGCAAGCCTGTCTCCACAGTTTCAGATTGGTTTGGTGTGTGGGTTTGGCACCTGTGGATATTGTAGGGGGCTGACTCATTCCTTCAATCTTTCAGTGGATGGATTGTTATTGCCAATGCCTTTCTGTGTGAAAAGGAATCCAGTTTGGCTGGGGTTTCACTTATTAACATAGGGCTTGAAGAAACGGGAATATGTACTGCTTTTACGGTTCAATCTGAGAGAAGTGGAAATGAGTTGTTACGGTAACAAAGTGGACGGCGTTTTATCTGTTTCTTTTTGGGATGCAACGATGCTTTGAAAAAAGGGATTAAAAATTCTGCAGTATTCCGATGAAGCTGGTACTTTATCAATCAATCAGTCAATCAATTAATCAATCAATCAATCTTTATTTTATAAAGAGCCTTTCACACCACCATCACAAGATGCAGTAACACCAAGAAAATCCATAATACTTCAAATACAGAGCAATGCATGAATGCATATATATAAAGCACAACGTGAAGGGAAAGGCTCAGTTCAGTGCACAGGTAAAGCACTGTGCCCTTATGCTGGTGTTTTGCCTTGTTCCCTCAAAATGAGGCATGCTGTCTGTCTGTCTGTATGTCTGTGCAAGCAAGCCTCCTAATTGGAACCCAGGCCTCCAGAGGTGAAAGGCACGAATGAGAGGCTAACGAATCAGCCCGAGGTTAGAGCTGTCTAGCGCCCCCTTTTTGTAACTGGTAACACAGCTGCTATTCTGACCGTGGCATCGATACCTTCTCAAGTTTTTTCGCAGTCCGACCTGCGGAACGCAGCTTGCAAGCAAATCAATTATCTGCCATTCACCGACAGAGAGCCTGCTAAAAACGAAAGTCGCGGGAACACTGAAACATCACTCGGGGAGAAGCGTGTCAGCGCCTTTACGCTTTCAGACAGGGTGATGTTGGAATACTGAAATGGCAGAAGGGCTGTGTCAAGGCTCACCTCTAATGGAGGCGTTGGTTTCCTCTTGAAATGCAGGCGCAGGGTTGAAACCGCTTTTCTTTTTTTTTTTTTCAGCATTTCGTCTGGGGTGAAGCGGAGAAACGTGAGAAACGCTTTTCATTACCACGGTGACAAGTTAACTTGATTATCATGTGCGACACCGCTGTGAAAACACCTGCTCTGTGATTCATCACGTCCGGTTTATTTAGACTTCTGCAAGCGCTCAGAAGCTCTGTCGAGGGAATTACAGAACGGTCATGGCGAGGGTGATGCAGCCTGATGCAAAAAAAGGGGGGGGGGGGGGGGGGCGTTAATAATGTTTTTAATAGAGGGAAGAAAATGCATTTGGAAGTTTTTAGTACTCCTTCAAAGAGCGCGGCTTAATTTACAGACGAGAAGGGACTTTTACAGCCGAGTCTTGAACAGATTTCATAGCGCAGATGTTTGAGCACATACAGAAGCTGCCAGATTGAAAAACAGCTTTGAAAAAAACCCAAAAAACAAACTATAAGCTGGGTTTGTAAACAGCGGAATGGAAAGGTAAAAAAAAACAAACAAACAAATTAACATCAAACCAGATAATCGGGCGTTTTGAACTAGGCAGTCAAAACTGGGGTATCATAAATTCCTCTCTCCAAGGTGTGATGCAGGTAGGTCTACTCCTTATTAATCTCTCTTGCGCTGGGGAGAAAGCGCTGGCAGACTTGTCAATGCCGGCGTCGGGAGATCAGGGAGATCTTTTTGGATGTTTTAGGAAGCAGCCTGTCCACCGAAGCATGGCTTGACCAAGATCTGGAAGAGAATGGTCTCATTGTCCTTTGCAATGCTATGCAAGCCAACAGGCCTCTGGGCTCAAGCTTCACAGGCGTGAAACTTCAGCAGCGTGCAATGTGAACTTCTCGAGATAACTCGAATGAAACCCGCTGAATAATGTGACGCTAACTTATTGAGCCTCACGCCGCTTTGTAGTTTTGACCTGTCCTAAAGTCCTGGGATCAGCCTACTGAAAGGCTTTCCAATCGCTCTGCTGAAAGGTGCTCTGTGGAGAATGAAAGCTTTGGGAAGGCTCTCCAGTGCTTCTTCCCTTTCGGAAAGGTGTTTGTGATTTCTGTGAGGTAAAGTTGATTCAGGCTGAATGCGTCGCCCTTCAATCACTGCTCTTGAGAGGCTCACTCAGGTTTCCTGCAGTAGCCATAGCAACACTCTCCCCATCTCAGCCTGGCTTGAGACCCATATCTCCCAGCGTCAACAACCTGCTAATCTCATCTCATCCAGATCTTAGAGCGATGGGCTGTACTGGGAGCATATCAAACAGGTCCACTGAAACCAACAAGCAAAAGAGAATACAGGGATGCAGTTTCAGTTTGAAACATGAACCGAGCTCGGTCTCATACTCAAAATAGCTTCAAATATTCCAACCTGACTGTGGCACCGTGCCGTTTCAAATTTCCATTTTAAAGAGCGGCATTTTATTGTTTTTATTTTTTTTCTTGGCAGTTTGCTACAGCTGCCGAGCCAGGTGTGCAGGCGGTGCGATTTATTGTCTTCTGAGAAAATGATTTATAATCGTGTAGCCGGGGAAACGCAATCGTCTGCAGAGGTCCTGGTCGTCTGCCATCCCTTTCTTCAACAGCACATGACACGCGGATTTATAGCGCAGGGCTTTCTCGTAACCCTTTTTATTGTTAAATATCTTGTGTAACAAAAATCGTGCGTATTCCGTGAATCCCACAGTGAAACTTATTCTTAGAAAATTTAACCTTTTACTTTCTAGTTTCATTGTAAGTTATTTAAGCAGGCAGTCTTTGTGCCTCAAGCCTGCTCTGGACTGGAGGGAGCCCCCTTTCTCTTAGGGGGTGAGGGAGCAGTTCAGTCTCTGTGCCTCAAGCCTGCTCTGGACTGGAGGGAGCCCCCTTTCTCTTAGGGGGGTGAGGGAGCAGTTCAGTCTCTGTGCCTCAAGCCTGCTCTGGACTGGAGGGAGCCCCCTTTCTCTTAGGGGGTGAGGGAGCAGTTCAGTCTCTGTGCCTCAAGCCTGCTCTGGACTGGAGGGAGCCCCCTTTCTCTTAGGGGGTGAGGGAGCAGTTCAGTCTCTTTGCCTCAAGCCTGCCCTGGACTTAAGGGTGCCCCCTTTCTCTTAGGGGGTGAGGGAGGGAGTGAGGGAGGGAAGGAGGTAGAGAGGGAGAAGTTCAAGTCAAGGCTATTAAGCTATCCAACAGCATTTTTTTGTTGTTGTTGTTGTTGTTGGGGTGGGGGGGGGGGCATGCGCAACATTCACAAATAGCTGTTAACAGGAATCTCTCTTCAGTGTCACATGTCTCATGAAGTCTTGCTTGGGTTGGAATTCAAAGTTTCTTTTAACGTGTCATAAGGATCCCATTGAAGGTAGCGCGTGAATATTCAAAGTACAAAATAATTAGGGCTATGTATTGTCCTTAAAGTTATTAGCGTGTCTAATGTATTAATAACGCCTTGCGAACTTCGTGATCATCATTTGTGCGTATTCTGCCAGGTTGCTTGAAGGAATGCCACCCATCATTGAAAACACGTCAATCTTGGGAACGACAGCGCTGGCAAAGGAAGGGGCTTCTCTTTAATCTCGGTGGGAAGCTTGCAGGGTAGAGCTTTTACGACCCTCTGGTCCACCAGAGTGGAATCATTAATCTCCCAGCAACACACTCCCTGTCATCTCAAAGTTTAGCAGGGAGCTCAAGAGCAGCTTGTCCAATAGTAATGTTACTTGCTAATGACTTTGTTGAGCATAAGCGATGCAGTGAATCATAATCGCCAAGTATACAGAGGAGCTGTCTTTTGGAGCTGTGCATGTACAGATATGGCCAGAACTTTTGTATCACCTACAATTGTAGGATTGAGAGATTTAAACAAAAAAACAAAAAAAAACATAATTTAAATCTTTTATTTAACATCATGTAATCAAGAAACTACCAAATGATAACAATTTATTATCTTTTTATCTGGAAAACTACAAAGTGGTGTGCAATTCAATATGTTAACAAGGGAACATTATTCAGCAGCTTTCACTGGACTCTATGAAGCTGAGGGAGTTCATTCTATATAGAGGGGGTGCAATTCAATATGTTAACAAGGGAACATTATTCAGCAGCTTTCACTGGACTCTATGAAGCTGAGGGAGTTCATTCTATATAGAGGGGGTGCAATTCAATATGTTAACAAGGGAACATTATTCAGCAGCTTTCACTGGACTCTATGAAGCTGAGGGAGTTCATTCTATATAGAGGGGGTGCAATTCAATATGTTAACAAGGGAACATTATTCAGCAGCTTTCACTGGACTCTATGAAGCTGAGGGAGTTCATTCTATATAGAGGGGGTGGAATTCAATATGTTAACAAGGGAACATTATTCAGCAGCTTTCACTGGACTCTATGAAGCTGAGGGAGTTCATTCTATATAGAGGGGGTGCAATTCAATATGTTAACAAGGGAACATTATTCAGCAGCTTTCACTGGACTCTATGAAGCTGAGGGAGTTCATTCTATATAGAGGGGGTGCAATTCAATATGTTAACAAGGGAACATTATTCAGCAGCTTTCACTGGACTCTATGAAGCTGAGGGAGTTCATTCTATATAGAGGGGGTGCAATTCAATATGTTAACAAGGGAACATTATTCAGCAGCTTTCACTGGACTCTAAGCTGAGGGAGTTCATTCTATATAGAGGGGGTGCAATTCAATATGTTAACAAGGGAACATTATTCAGCAGCTTTCACTGGACTCTATGAAGCTGAGGGAGTTCATTCTATATAGAGGGGGTGCAATTCAATATGTTAACAAGGGAACATTATTCAGCAGCTTTCACTGGACTCTATGAAGCTGAGGGAGTTCATTCTATATAGAGGGGGTGCAATTCAATATGTTAACAAGGGAACATTATTCAGCAGCTTTCACTGGACTCTATGAAGCTGAGGGAGTTCATTCTATATAGAGGGGGTGCAATTCAATATGTTAACAAGGGAACATTATTCAGCAGCTTTCACTGGACTCTATGAAGCTGAGGGAGTTCATTCTATATAGAGGGGGTGCAATTCAATATGTTAACAAGGGAACATTATTAAGCAGCTTTCACTGGACTCTATGAAGCTGAGGGAGTTCATTCTATATAGAGGGGGTGCAATTCAATATGAGAACAAGGGAACATTATTCAGCAGCTTTCACTGGACTCTATGAAGCTGAGGGAGTTCATTCTATATAGAGGGGGTGCAATTCAATATGATAACATTATTGAGCAGGTTTCTTTTGACTTCATGAAGCACAATGAGTTAATTCTATAGGGTGAGCCTATAGCTCTAGAGTTGTTATGAAAATAATGTGTTTGTCCGTCTGTCTCTCCACCTGTATAAATCTACACCACTCGGGCGGTTAGAAGAGAGGGGTCCCTAAGTCATGTCTTCCATCTGTTTTCACACACTGGATTTCCAATTCTGGCATTATAGTCTTTGTTAAAGTCAATTCCCCATCTGTAACTGCACAGATGAATCTGTGGTTAGAAATGATTCATACCACATGCGCCCGAGTCCCAGAGAGAAGCCACCATTTTCAGATTGAAAGAGCCACTAGTAATTATTCCTGCAGATTTACTACCCAGAGTTGTGCTGTAAGGGATCTGCCTTGTAAATCCCACACTGTTCTCACAGACAGGCTAGTGTCCAGAATCCATGCCTTTTTATCAACCCTCTGCGCTGTGTAAGGGTCGTCTCCTTTATTATCAAATAGTCTGACCAAAGATTAACAAAGTCTTCATCGTGGAAACAGCAGAGAACAAAAAAGAGCAGAAAAAATGAAGGCTGGCTCCTCTGGGGGGGTTGGGGGTCTCGGTTGATGTTAAGAGTGTTTCCTCACTGGCATCGAAAGGTGGTCATATGAGCTGTCGTGGCTCCAGAGATGTTGTCTGAGCTCGGAGTCAATGCTGTACACAGTATATGAAGGTGAGCTAAAACCACGTTTTATAACCATTCACCCAACGTGACAAGAATTGCACCTGAAAGCAGTACCCCCCCCAGAGGAGCCAGCCTTCATTTTTTCTGCCCTTTTTTTTCCTCTGCTGTTTCCACGATGAAGACTTTGTTAATCTTTGGTCAGACTATTTGATAGTAAAGTAGACGATTTACTCCAAAGACGTTTGGATCCTACATTTTTGACGCTGTGTTTCATTCGCTACCTTTCTGCCCAGTTCTTGTAGCAGACCCTAATAAAGCAGCCATGTCTATGTCTTTCACACTTTGCCAATATCAAGTGAACCTCTACAAATGCACACTTTCTGTTTCTAGCTGTGTTGAAACTTGCTCAGGGTCTTCTTTTGCTCACCTGGAAATAGAGAACTGTTTATCCATAATGTAGACTGGTAAAGGCCTGGCTCTGATGCCAGCGTGATGCCCTCACTCCCAGTCTCTGCCAGCACCCGCCCCCCCCCCCCCCCCCCACATCTCTCTGCCCGGCCAGCTGGGCTCCGTGGGCGAGAGGCCTGCCAGGGGGGGCAGAATGCCAGCTGCACCCGTTCGAGCAGCGAGGGAGTGGGGGAGGGTGAAAGCATTTCCTGTCCTGCATAGAAGCCCTCTGTTCCCACAACGTTCGCTCTTAAAGGCGCAGCCCCTGAGCTCCTGAATGGAGATTCACGTCTTCAAAGCGCATTTTATACTGACCACAAAAAAGCTTTTTTTTTTTTTTTTTTTTTTTTATGTAACTGATTTATAATGTTTGTGATCCTTGAGTGGTTCAAAGTGCTCAGATATGTTTTGATTGCATTGCTGGAAATACGCAGATGTGCTCTAGATGGCGCTGGCACGCAATATAACTTCCCTTCCACTTTTCTTTTTGTCAGAGCTGCTTCTAGTTTATCTGGACAGCGCCAGATATCTGAGTGGAGCAAAATCGCCAACCTGTCCGTGCCTCCTTTTGTTGTTGCTGTTGAAAGATGCTCTCGGAGCTTCAGACCAGCTAACATGGCTGTGGTTACATACTAAAAAAAGAGGGTTTCCAATATTAAAACTCAGAACAGCGCGCTGAGGAAAGGAGCAGCCCAAAGATGATTTCACAGTGCAGCTCTCTTCATTATTGCTCCAGTGCTAAAACTTTGAAAACGCCCGAGGAAAGATGAACACAAACGTCACTGCCCTCATCTCGAATCACCCGTGACGTACAGCCAGCCCTTGTCTAAGAAGCTGGAGTCGTTGTCCGGGAGACGTCAGTAAAGAGGACTCCTATCCAGCTCTCAGGCTGAGCGCTAGCAGAGATTCATTGTTCTTCAACAGGCATGTTCATTAATCGGTACACAACCTGCTCTACCAATAATGCTAACAGAAGAGTCGGTAGCATTTCGTTGCAAATAATGGAGTATTCCTTTGTAGAAATCGATTTATATGCATAATTGAGGTTGTATCTGTATCCTTATTTAATGTTTAATTTTTTTACCTCAAATTGAGGGTTGGACATTGGTCTGTGTGTGTGTATATGATACATGATTTAGAAAAAAAAAACCGACTGATATAGTTAATTAAAAAATCCCTTAAAAATGTTTAAAACATCCAATACATTCTCAGCCAGCTGGCTAAGTGAACGACTTTTCTAAATCGTCCAGTGTTACCAGGAATTCTCTTGCCCTTGAGCTGTGAAGCCAGCCCGTATTAAGCCTAGCTTGTCGGTCTCTCGGCTGGCCTCAGTGCTAGTTTGTACCGTGTGTTCATGCATTAATGTCCCTAAAGCTTAAGCTCGGGGACCTGCCTTTCAAATCTTAAGATAGAGGCCAAGCCAAGCCTTATCAAGAGGGGGGCGCTTCAGGTCACTGGTGCGCACACACAGCTCATAAAAAAAAAAAAAAAAACTATAAATACCACACCTGGAAATAGTATGAGGATCTTCCAATTAGATCATTTTCTTACAGATTCTGTGTGCCACAGATATGTAATGTAGGCTAGATCGGCCAATCTTTCTATGAGTTCGCACTGGCGCCATCTAGTGCACAGCAGTGTATTGCCATAAAACAAAAAGACGCTTGAGCCACAGTGGCATAAGACGTGTTGGCGCTGGCTCTTACAGCTATAAAGACTGGCCGATCTAGCTTGTGTTACAGATATCTATGGCAGCCAACTACAACTGAAGAGCAAATCCCAGGTGACAGGACCTCAGCACTGACTTTATCTAGAGAACCGCTTATCCAGTCGTAATGAAACGTGGCTAAGACCTTCTTTAGCACAAGATAGTCATCATCTGCAGAGATGCTTGTCAGGTGGAAGTGTTTATGCTGGACTGTGACTGGATTTCTTGGAGGGGGAGGAAGAAAAGGACACTTTTGTTGCAGAGCTAACCAGAGGACTATCGACGTTTCTTTTGTTTTAGTTATTTCACATACTGCTTTATAAAGTCCAGGTTTGCATACAGTACTAAACGATATTATTATTATGATCATTTCAATTCTCCTTCAGTGCACTGCGCAACGCTGATATGCTTCCCCAGCTCGCTTCAGTGCACTGCGCAACGCAGATATGCTTCCCCCACTCACTTCCCCTGCCTTGAGGAAGGAATAAGCCTGGTAACTAATGATCTTCTCCAAAACAACACAACACCGCACACACTGCAGAACACGCACACTGGATATTAAACAGGTACGACAATGCAGACAGAGGACAGAGCTCACATCGACACAGGGATCATTTATTGGGAAGCTTGTGCCACACGTGCAGCTTCAGCAGCTAACAGCATTCGGCAGCGAGTCGAGCTGCAGCTGACGCAGGTCCTGCAGAGGTGCGGCTCGGACCGATTTTGACTGCGCTCCGATGAATTCCTCACCTTGCATTCCAGTGGGCTGCAATTAAGGAGCTATCGATTTGCAGCGGGGGCCTGACCCCGTTCTACAGTCAGAGCTGGGATTGAGACGCCAGCACGGGGAATTCATTCTGCCTCTTCAGCACAATGGCAGCAGCGCTGGCTGAGTTTACTAATTTCATCTGGGGATCAATCCACCTTTTTATTAAAATGCCAGGCTAGTTTAGTGAGGGAGGGGTGGGGGGGGGGGATGCTTCAGAATGCAAAATAAGAGCTAGAAACCAAGGGTTAGGCTAACCAAAGCTTTTAAATCCATCCGCTTCCCTTATGATCTTCCCTCGTATTAGTTCCTTAGATGTAGTAACACGGTACAGCAGTAAAATTAAGAGCACTTTTATTTTAGTTTACCAGTAACAAAAGAAATGATGCTGCTGCATTGTGATTGTAGTGCGGGAGGTTTGCAGTGTGTCTGTGCTCTGTGCATGTTGTCAGTGGAAGGCATTGCACAGGCAGCGCTGTGCCAGTGTTTGAAAACCATTGAGGTTTAAACACAGGGCAGTGAGCACAGCAAGCTAGTAAAACGGCATGCCATGGCAGCAATTACCAAACACAACATAAGCACACGACGACAACCTCTTGAAGGAACGCTGCCCAAAATCAACGCCCTCGCCTCTTCTTACATTATTTCTGCCCCTCCTTTAAAATGGGTGCTGGTTTAAAGCTTTAACACGCTTTAACAAGTAAATGTTGCTGCTCAGTTTCTTCTAGTTTTACCCAAAGGTGAAAGTAAGCAAGGTACGCAAAAACATTTTATATTTCGACTTATCATAACGATTGTTTAGGCTGCACAGGTTCTTCTTGGTCGTCTGAGCCCAAACGCTGCTCTGCTTCACTCAGTTTAGTTTCAGTAACACTGATGAAGGCACTAGAGCCCAAACGCTGCTCTGCTTGACTCAGTTTAGTTTCAGTAAACGATGAAGGCACTAGAGCCCAAACGCTGGTCTGCTTGACTCAGTTTGAAGGCACTGGAGCCCAAACTCTGCTTGACTCAGTTTAGTTTCAGTAACACTGATGAAGGCACTAGAGCCCAAACGCTGCTCTGCTTGACTCAGTTTAGTTTCAGTAACACTGATGAAGGCACTAGAGCCCAAACGCTGCTCTGCTTGACTCAGTTTAGTTTCAGTAACACTGATGAAGGCACTAGAGCCCAAACGCTGCTCTGCTTGACTCAGTTTAGTTTCAATAATACTGATGAAGGCACTAGAGCCCAAACGCTGCTCTGCTTGACTCTGTTTCAGTAACACTGATGAAGGCACTAGAGCTGCTCTGCTTGACTCAGTTTAGTTTCAGTAACACTGATGAAGGCACTAGAGCCCAAACGCTGCTCTGCTTGACTCAGTTTAGTTTCAGTAACACTGATGAAGGCACTAGAGCCCAAACGCTGCTCTGCTTGACTCAGTTTAGTTTCAATAACACTGATGAAGGCACTAGAGCCCAAACGCTGCTCTGCTTGACTCAGTTTAGTTTCAGTAACACTGATGAAGGCACTAGAGCCCAAACGCTGCTCTGCTTGACTCAGTTTAGTTTCAGTAACACTGATGAAGGCACTAGAGCCCAAACGCTGCTCTGCTTGACTCAGTTTAGTTTCAGTAACACTGATGAAGGCACTAGAGCCCAAACGCTGCTCTGCTTGACTCAGTTTAGTTTCAATAACACTGATGAAGGCACTAGAGCCCAAACGCTGCTCTGCTTGACT
This sequence comes from Polyodon spathula, assembly GCF_017654505.1. Taxonomy (NCBI): domain Eukaryota; kingdom Metazoa; phylum Chordata; class Actinopteri; order Acipenseriformes; family Polyodontidae; genus Polyodon; species Polyodon spathula. Next base: position 3,020,303 of record NC_054577.1, read on the forward strand.
CTGTCTGTTCTAGTTTTACAGCAGTACCACAAATGAAGGTATTAGCGCAAACATTTGTCTTCCTGACCCAACCCCAGCTAGCTTTTAAATAAACTCAGTGTTTTTGCAGAAGCCCCAGCTGCCAGCGCTTGGTCTGCAGTGCTGTGGCGTCGTGTCAACACAGCCCCTGGGCACCTCTCTACACGAGACCTTGATTGATTTCTCTCTACAGGACCTGAGCTACAAATGTGATTAAGTGTTCGTAGCCTATAGGAGCCTGTCAGCCCACAGCTTCGTGTTGTGTTTGAAGATCTCAGAAGAAACCTCGCAGCAGCTTTCCTTGAAATTAAGCCCTTTTTATTGGAAGTCATTATTTTAAAAAAAAATTGCTGGAGCTAATTCAACAGCAACACCAACCCCACTGCCAGTTTGAGGGAGGCCCAGAACTCTCTGTCCCTCTCTCTCTCGCTCTCTCGCTCTGTCTCTCTCTCTGTCCCTCTCTCTCTCCTCTCTCTCTCTCTCTCTCTCTCTCTCTCTTCTCACCTTAGTGACAGGGTACAGAATCTGTAACAGCAGTGCATCACACAGTTCTGTTCATTACTCTAAACTTCAAAACCCATTTCTTCCCCCTCCTGTTAGCACTGGCAGCAGTATCCCTGCCCCTCTTCTGTTCTTAGCCTCTTAATGTCTGGGGGTTTTCAATGATGCTGAGAGCTGATATCAAATCGCTTCCTGTCAATCAATCAATCTTTATTTTATATAGCGCCTTTCATAGTGGACCACCATCACAAAGAGCTTTACAAGATGCAGCAACAAAAAGAAAAAATGGTTGAACTGGACCAGAGAACATGTTGCTTTTGAAATCACTCCTGAATTAACAAGCAAAGAGTAATAAAGCGGAGGAGAGGCACGACCTCTCCCGTGAAAGCCTTGGTTTGCACTGAACGATGCAGTCCAGGCTGTGTGCCTGCTCTGCACTGTAAATACCATCCTCTGGGTCTCGTAAGTCTGAGTCAGACAGATTGCATCTGATTCCAGCCGTGTGGCGACAGATTTCAAACAGGCTGCAGAGATACCACCAAAGGCTTTAAAGAGACATGATACATTGCACTGTAGAAACAAAATAACCTCTAGATAAGACATTGCTGTCTGTGCTCCTTGGGGAAAGGATGAATACAATTGTTACTCTGAAGAACCTTAGCTAGCAGCTAATCACCTCCCGTCTCAGTGACTGGGCTGGATGGGGTGTGTCCTGTCTCAGTGAGGGGGCTGGATGGGGTGTGTCCTGTCTCAGTGAGGGAGCTGGATGGGGTGTGTCCTGTCTCAGTGAGGGGGCTGGATGGGGTGTGTCTTGTCTCAGTGAGGGGGCTGGATGGGGTGTGTCTTGTCTCAGTGAGGGGGCTGGATGGGGTGTGTCTTGTCTCAGTGAGGGGGCTGGATGGGGTGTGTCCTGTCTCAGTGAGGGGGCTGGATGGGGTGTGTCCTGTCTCAGTGAGGGGGCTGGATGGGGTGTGTCCTGTCTCAGTGAGGGGGCTGGATGGGGTGTGTCCTGTCTCAGTGAGGGGGCTGGATGGGGTGTGTCAGTGAGGGGGCTGGATGGGGTGTGTCTTGTCTCAGTGAGGGGGCTGGATGGGGTGTGTCCTGTCTCAGTGAGGGGGCTGGATGGGGTGTGTCCTGCCTCAGTGAGGGGGCTGGATGGGGTGTGTCTTGTCTCAGTGAGGGGGCTGGATGGGGTGTGTCCTGTCTCAGTGAGGGGGCTGGATGGGGTGTGTCTTGTCTCAGTGAGGGAGCTGCATGGGGTGTGTCCTGCCTCAGTGAGGGGGCAGGATGGAGTGTGTCCTGCCTCAGTGAGGGGGCTGGATGGGGTTGTTAGGGGTTGTTAGGGGTTTGTGGGGCTGTGGGACTGTTAGTGGTTGGGCTGCGGTTGTGAGTGGCCTGACTTTCATGCTGTCAAGCTGTGATGTATGATCCTAGTCCTGGAGGCTCGCAGCTACATTTCCCCTCTGCGCTGCAATCAGTCTCATCAGCTGAGAACACACGCAGCCATCCATAACACTGCCATTGAGAGAGCCAGCAGCGAGACAGCACTGTGACACTGTGTGACACTGTGTGACTGTGATTCTGTGTGTGACTGTGTGTTTCAGTGTGTGACTGTGTTTCAGTGTGTGACTTTGTGACTGTGTGTTTCTGTGTGTGACTGTGTGTTTCTGTGTGTGACTGTGTGTTTCTGTGTGTGACTGTGTGTGTCTGTGTGTTTCTGTGTGTGACTGTGTGTGACTGTGTGTTTCTGTGTGTGACTTTGTGACTGTGTGTTTCTGTGTGTGACTGTGTGTTTCAGTGTGTTTCTGTGTGTGACTGTGTGTTTCTGTGTGTGACTCTCTGTGTGTGACTGTGTTTCTGTGTGTGACTGTGTGTTTCAGTGTGTGACTGTGTTTCTGTGTGTTTCAGTGTGTGACTGTGTTTCTGTGTGCGACTGTGTGTTTCTGTGTGTAAATCAAACAGCTCACAGTGCACACCTTTCTTGGGTATTACTTTCATGATCAGGTAACAAGCCCATGTTAAACAATGGAATGGAAATCTGTAAATTATTCTGTACAGTGTCGGTTTGCTGATGGCGAGAGATACGCAGATTGTGGGTCGTGGCTCTGGGGTCGAGTTCCATCTGTGCTTCACAAATGGGTTGCTGTCATTTCGGGGTGTTTTATTAAAATTGAGTGAGCTCTTTGACTCTGCTCTGTGTGCGCTGTCTGTTCCATGTGCTGCAGAACTGCCCTCTGTCACAAACACAACACACGCTCTTCTTTAAGGAAAAGAGCGACAGGGGGAGGAGATCAAGAGTTGACGGAAATGGGAGAGGACTGAGAAAGGGGGATGAAGGCTAGGAAAGAGGTAGCCGCGCTAGATTTCTGGTTTCCGGTTCGAATCTATATGTTATCACTGCAGTGCTTTCTCTTAGATGACCCTGATGTTGTGTGCTTAATGACTATGTTATAGAGTGTTAATAAAGCATTATAGATGGTTTATAACCATGCAATAGCCATAGACTGAATTACAGTTGTATAAAGGGGGCAGATTTTAGCCACCTATTCTACTTTGGGGTGTTTAAAACGTAATTCCGTCTATGGCAGTTGCATGGTTATAAACCATCTACAATGCTTTGTTAATACTCTCTAACATAGTTATAGAGTATTAACGAATCAAATCCTGTGGGGAACATCACTGATTGAGACAGACTAAGAACGGAGAGTGCTGAGGATAGGCAATGAGGTTTCTAGTCATGTTGCTGATGGTGAATCATTGGGGTTTTTCAAGACCTGACTCGACAAAGTTTTGAGATCAATCAGCTACTAGGAATCGGACGAGCACTGAGCCTCCGAATGGCCTGCTCTCGTTCATAAATGCGATATTATTATAATACAATATGGCTTTTAAAGTGCTTTCTGTGAGCTCAAAATGCTGTTTATAAAATAATAAATTAATAAATGCCAAACAGATAGGATGAAGCTCTCCCTGTCTCCCCCAGCTTTGAGCCGAGGTTTCAGGATGGTCAGTAGACTGAGTAGAGAACAGGCTGGGACTCATTCAGACAACAAGATCCAAAAATCAATCAGAAATGAAACAGGCAACCCAGTGCTAACTCTCTCTCTCTCTCTCTCTCTCTCTCTCTCTCTCTCTCTCTCTCTCTCTCTCTCTCTCTCTCTCTCTCTCTCTCCCACTCTCCTCTTCCCCCCTCCCCCCTTCTCCTCTCTCTCTCCCGCAGTGAGACCTCTGCAGGCCTCCCTCCCAGCACTCTCATGATTGAAGCTTGGAAAAATGGAACGTAACAGAGGGGAGAAGACAGACCATTCCCTACTAGCGACCGGGCTGCATGCAGAATAACAAGCGGTAGGATTCTAAAAAAAAAAAAAACAAAACCACCAACCACATGAAGAAGAGTTTGTTTTTCAAAGGAAGAAGGAATACAATCTCTTTATACCTGCGCGACTGTGTTCAGTGACTTCCTTTCTCAAGTCAAAATGTTTTACTTCCTCGTTCCAGAGTGGTTGACCCAGTGCGGGGTCCCAGCGTTCTCCCCTAAAAGGAGGGGGGACACTCGTGTCCTGTGGCTCTTAGGCTTGGCTCTGTCGCTAGCCCTGACCTCGTGCCAAAAATCCGATGGAGCCAGCAGCAAATATCCACTGGTGACCACCAACTACGGCAAACTCCGTGGAGTGAAGAAAGATCTCAACAATGAGATCCTGGGACCCGTGGAGCAGTATTTGGGGGTACCCTACGCCACCCCCCCAGTCGGAGAGCGGAGGTTTCAGCCCCCGGAAGCCCCAGGCTCCTGGTCTGAAGTCCGGAACGCCACTCAGTTCGCACCAGTTTGCCCGCAGAATATTCATGGCGTGCTGCCGGAAATCATGCTCCCGGTGTGGTTTACAGACAACCTGGAAATCGTGGCAGGATACGTGCAGAACCAGAGCGAGGACTGTCTCTACCTTAATGTTTACGTGCCAACTGAAGACGGTAAGTGATCTTTGGTACTCTTAACCGTTCTAGTCGCTTCAGGAATTTTTTTCTGTGTGTGTGTACTGCGCAGTTCATTTTTGGTCCCATTTTTTCCCTGCTGTTCTAAACTTTGCATATCGGATTCATTTCAAAAAGTGTCTCTATGCAGCCCACCCCCACCCCCACCCCCACCTCACCCCCACCCCGAGTGGGGGTGGGGCGGCAAGAGGAGAAAAAAACATTTGGCCTTAAAAAAAAAAAACATTTTGATTCACTGCAGAGATCTTGTCGCTCTGTTTTCCCTTCAAAACTGTTGAAAGGATATTTTTTTCTTTCGAGATTTTTTTTAATTATCTGATCTGTTTTGTTTCTGTGTCTGGTTTGTCTCGTTTTCACGTCTGTCTCTTTGTTTCCTGCCGGACTTTTTTTCTCCAATCCTCACAAACCCCACTCCCAGTGCTCTTGATCGGACTTTTTTTTTTTTGCAGCCCTCTGTCCCATTACCCGCCCCGCACTCTGCTCTTTCAAAGTCACATTTTCAAATCCTTGCACCCTGACTTTACTGTTCAAGTATCGACTATCTATTCACAATCCAGACAAAGTGACGACTTCCTGTTTCAGTCAAAGCTCGCTTGCTATTTCCTGTTCACAACTTCCTGTTTTTAGCTTGTGTACTACTTCCTGTTGTATTTCCTGTTCCCAAAGAAATCAGATGTTCACAAGAGTCCTCTAACTACTTCCTTGTTTTAGCCAATCCAATCCAACCCAACCCAATCCAATCCAATCCAAGTCAAATTTCTTTTTCATAGCTTGCTTGCGGCTGTTTTCACTATTAAAAGTGACTTCCTGTTCACAATCAAGGTCTAGTACCAAGTTCCTGTTCACCAGAGCTAATGTTTCCTGCTTGAAATTGTGCGATTGGGTTCAGCGTGTTTTGAATCTAGCTTGTGATCCCAGTCCAGCGAGTGTGGTTTCCACCCTCTCCTTCATCCATGAAGCTGTTTTCACGATTCACTACGATTTTATTTATTTTTTTCTTTCTTGAAAAAGTTTTTGATCAAATCACCTTTTTTTTTTTTTTTTGTGCAAAAAGACGTTTAGTTGGCGAGGGAACACAGATTCTCCTACAGTCTAGAAAACAGAAACGCCCCTTCCTCGAGAGCGTTTTGGGCAACGATTAATCTGACCTGGGTTATTAAAATTGACATTTCGAATCAATAAAAGAAAAAAAAAAAAAAAAAACAATAACGTCGGTTAATTTAAAATGATGGCATTTGCAACTTGAATTCTGAACCCAACAGTGAATGGATCGCACATACAAGAATATATTAATCTTACCGCAATCTTACATATAAGATCAATTACTGGCGAGGGTCTGAGGTTCTGATGTCAGTTTGCGAGTGTGACCCATGAAATGAGGCTTAGTTGAGTGCTCTGTATCCCAGGAAGACTCCGGGCTGCTAACTCATGACCAGACACTGTGCTGGATCTTGGGAAAGCAAAAAACAAGAACTCGGCAGCAAAATATGAAAATGTTTAGAAATGACAGGAGCATTTTGATTTGCAGTGAGGGCTATCGCTTATATTAAAATTGGCTGGATTTTTCAGAACTTAAAAATAACACAAGTGACCATTTGGAAAGAAGGAATGTAAAGGAATATTGGAAAACTACAGTGAATGCACAGCTGGCAATAACATTGAAGGTTAATTTACTCAGTTTTCAATAGGAGTCTACGTTTGGGTCACCGGGCGTCCCGGGAAAGCTGGGATTGTCCCAGTTTTCAGCCTTCATTTTTTTTTGTCCCGGTCAGAAACAGTAAAACAGTTAAATCATCCAGCTGCTGTTATTTTGTATCTTTTTTTCTTTTTACAAAACTGTAGCGTTAACAGCGCATTTATTTAATATACAAAAAATAAAATAACGAAAACGTATGGATTGCTTGTTTTAATAATTCTGATTCTTTGCTGAGTGTTTTAAAACATGATAATCTCCTCTCTTTCATCTCATCGGAATTTGAATTCCTCCTGCCTGCAGGGGAGGGAGGATTAAGAAGTCTGACGCAGCATATTCTCATTTTGCTTGGGGGGGCTGCTTCGCTCTGCAGTCTTGTGTTAAGCCTGTGTGCAGAACATCATTAAAAGTGAATCGCAAAACATCTCTGCAGTTATGTGTCAGTGATGGGGAGTGCAGTTTTATCTGCATCGTGACTTCGATCTTTCTGTAACCCCTTTCAATTAAAAGAAGTTATCTTTCTGAGATCAACAAGAGAAGTTATTTTTTTCCCTTTCCTACTGGCGTTGACAATGGCTCTGCTCTGGCTAAGGGTAGGATGGATGTGGGCAACTCAATAAGACCCTAAAGTCTAGATAGTGAGAATACTTCGATTAGTCTCCCCTTCTATCTCTGTGTGGGATTTCCAGCTGACTATTGTATTGTGACGGGCTGGTGGAGTTCACTGCTGGTTATTGCATTGTGACGGGCTGGTTATTGCATTGTGACAGGCTGGTTGAGTTCAGTGCTGGCTATTGCATTGTGACAGGCTGTCTGGTTGAACCTTTAGTCCCACATTGGTGATGCAAAATGCCCTTGTGTGAAACTAACTAGAAGCATCTTGCAATGGTCTTTAGCAGATATTGCTGTGAACCTTGCCTACAAACACCTTAAAATATACGTGTGAACGATGTGATGAAAAAATTAAACAAGGATTGGAAATTAAACCTGATTCTGTAGGTAAGAGAATTATGTCATTAGTTGTTTTCCACCCTTTAATGTTATTGTGAAAGTTTGTGTTTATTTTATTGTGGAATGATGAATCTTCTTTTACACACACTGTAGATTCACGCTCCCTGTGCAACAGGTAGTAGGACCCCACACCCTGACACCCCCACACTGCAGATTCTCTGCCACAAAGGCATACTCTCCCCTTGCTGGCAGAGATGTGCACCTCCACTGTGCGATTACAGGAGTTAAAGATTTGTGAATAGGGCCCCTTAGCATTGCACTGAGCCAGCCATTGTCCTGTCATTCACAATGCATCTCAGTGTTTGAGTCTCGGACCGTGCTATGTGGGGGATGTGAGGGGGAGCACGGGGGGGGGGGGGGGGGGGGGGGTCAGTGGTTCAGTCCGAGCTGTATTCTGCTGTCAGTTCCTGTAAACCTTCTTCTCGTCTTCTTTCTGGAGCTGTGAATGAAGGAATTAATGACCCTCGCTTCAGAGGGTATTTGTAGAATGTGCTGGCAACAACAAGATTTCACATTTAGCTAAATATCTAACTGGCCAGCTAAATCTGGAGTTTGTATGCAAATGAGCTCCGCCCACTTTGTGCTTTCACACGATGTGATTGGCTCTTTGTCATGCAAATCGAGACATATGCAAATTTAAGCATTACAAGAGCCAATCAAACAGTCTAATTTCAAGTTTGTTTTAACAAAACAAGTCATTTAATAATAATAATAATAATAATAATAATAATAATAATAATAATAATACATAGCTTTCCCCTTTCCATATCAAAAAATCTAAATTTAATAAAAGCAGACTTGGCTTCTTCTATCAGAACACACGAGGAAATTAATTCCCTCCCAGCCTCTCCTCTGAGTTACCCCCTCGCAGCTGCTGAGAGACAAATTTATAGTTTAATTAAATGGCAAAGCTAAGATGAAGGGACTGGGAAATCAATTCTCCAATCAGAACCTTATTTCAGCATTGATTAGCTGTTTGAGCCGGGCTCAGAGGTAATCTCCACTTTATTGATAAATGAATATTACATTTCTATTGAGCTGCTCCTCACCGCTCACATTTATTTCTTTCTCGTGTCTCTGACCCGTCTCGTCCCCAGTAACAGTACACACTTCAGTCATTCAGCTGGGATGAAACTTGCTCAGGATAAAATAGACTATCCTTTTATTTAACTCCCCTTGTCTTCCCCTCTTCACACCCTGGAGCTGCACAGCGGATGCGAGCTACCGCCCCCTGAAGACAAAAGCCAGCCCTGCAGGTGTCTGCTTTGAGCTCAGTGGGTACATGGCCAGTAGGGGCCGCTGTTGTCTGATTTTTTTCCCTCCCTGAGGTAGTGCCAGAGCCAATGTTCCCTGAGGGAACCCCCAATGCACATTATTTGAGTCCCTGATTATATTTTTTCTTGATTGCTTCTTGGCTGTGTATCGTGAATTGATCAAAGCACAGAATAAAGAAAGAATACTTATTCTTGGTATAGATCCAGTCTGTTATGTGCCATTTTCCTTGCTCTGCGTGGTGCAGGTTTTTGCATGGATGGCACTTTTATTTTTGAGAAGTTCCTTGAAATCCCACGGTGTCTCGCTGTCCTGTCAGAGAGCTCTTGTCTTCACTGAAATATCATTGACAGCTGCTCATCGTGCAGCCTCTGACATCCTTTCCACCGTTCCTGCTCTGGTCAAATTTGGCCCTCTTCCATCGTCTGTAAAAATCTTTTTTTAAAGCTTTTTCAAAACACACCACATCAAATTCTTCACATAACCTAAGAGAAATCACTCTGGTGTAGGAGAGTAGTCGACAGAAATAGAAAAGGAACAGTCAAGCTCAGAAACTGATAGTCAACTACAGCAACAATTCACCTTTCTATAGCTCCTTTCATCACAGCGATCCCAAATCCCAGTGTACCGGCCTGCTAATCCCCGGCAGGTGTCCCTCATGAATTATTAGATCCAGGTGAAACTCAGCCTTGCTCCCGTGGCATTCTGGGAAATGTAGTCCTTTAGCCCCTCCTGGACTACATTGTTCCCCCCCCCCCGTACCCCTCAGTTCTGTTTAGTGTGTGTGTGTGTGTGTGTGTGTGTGTGTGTGTGTGTGTGTGTGTGTGTGTGTGTTGTGTGTGTGCGGTTTTAAGACTGACCGCCAAAATCTTTTCAATCACTTATTTTTATATCACTCTCAGTTACTCTTCTAAAGTGTTCATATCCTTATGTTTACACACACACATATATCACACACCACAAAACATATACATTTGATATATAGTATATATATATATGTATATATATATATATATATGTGTGTGTATATATATATATAAATACACACATATATATTTGTTGTATTTTTCACACACAGAGCAAACAAAAAACACACATTGAGAAAAAAAACTGCATTCTAAAAAATTTTCTGCGTTGTCTATTATTCTGCTTCAACAAACTTTTTTTTGTTCTTCTTCTTCTTCTTCTTCTTGTTCTTGAACAAAATCTTATTTTTGGGATATATATATATTTTTTGCCACAGTAATCTTTTTGAATCTTTTCTCTCTTCTCTTTTTCCTCTCTGATGTTCCAAACCACTAGGTCCGCTCACAAAAAAACACGACGAATCCACGATCAACAGCCCGCGCGAAGAAGGTATTTTTTTGCATGTTTTCCCTTTTTTTTCTTGTTATTTGAATATATTAACTTATATATTGGGATATGATAAATTATATTGTATATTTATATAATATTATATATATACTATATATATATCTAATATATATATATATATATATATATTTGCATATATATATATATATAGATTCGGGAATATAAAAGGGATATAATTTCGTGAGAATAAAAAATGGAGCAAAAACTGAAAGGAACGTTAGTCGTAAAACTTTCGAAAAATAGAACACGTTGAGTGTTTACACTAGAAAAAAAAAACCCTGAAGAAATTTTAAAACTTTTGCGAAGGCCCCCCCCCCCCAATTCCTCCCTATTTCTGCGAATGTAATTTTTATTCAATTGTTTACAGTAAATATACTTGTACATAAATATTTTTTTCATCATTATAAACTATTTTCATTACAGTCCAAGAATTTTTTTTTTTTTTTTTTTTTTTTTTTTAATGTTTCTGGTAAAGTTGCTGTTTAATTATGTTGAATGTTATACATTTCTGTAGAACACACACCCACACACATATATAAAATACAAAGTAGAAAAGTCATTAAAAAACTGAGACCTCACTATTTTGTAGTAATTCTCTACACGGTTTCTTTAGCTAGCCTGGTAGTAAGAGCTGTTGTTTTCAGCGTGATTTTGTGAAAGCTGCACAGGGACTCACAGATGGATGTTCTGAGGACAGCGTCACACAGACAGCTCTGAGGTAGAGTTCCATTCCTAAAAGAAAGCGTTGTGCTCCCCCGGTCAGTGCACGGGGAAATAGTCGGAAAGCTGAGGGAACCACAAAGTCACTTTTGCAGCAGCAGTGTCTTGAAACGTGGTTGCAGGAGACCGAGTGACCTAGTTTGAGGTTCGCTGTATCCCCACCCCCCCCCCCCCCCCCCCCCCAGTCTCCCCTGGTGTGCCGCGCAGCGTCCTGCAACCTCTTTTCTTGAAACCGAGTTCCAAGTCGCAAAGGGGCTCCGCGTTCCCTTCAGCTTAAGTCTGGGAATCTTTGAGTTTTGCCTTTTATCTTACATTTGCATTGTGCTCTCGTGATACAGAATCCCCTTTGGCAAGGCTGTGGTTTTGAAAGCTGAAGCATTGTGCAGCCGGTGCATGCAGCTCACTGATCATTGTGTCAGACTTCCGGCTTCTGAAACGAGTTGGCAGATTCCTGGTGGTTTTGTGGTGCATAGTATTGACGGCGTTGTTTATTTAGCACAGCAAAACCTTAACGAGTAATTTCAAGTTCAGATATGTCTTACACAAAATGTTCAGAAGCATTTCGAGTCTTACCATGTATTGATCAAAAGCTGCTCCCAAAAGTTTAGCATCACCAAAAATGTTAGGATTGAGACATAATTAATAAATATATATATATGAATGAATATAATTTAGATATTTTATTTAACATCATGTAATCAAAGAAACTACAAAGTGCAAATAAGTCTACCAGAAGCCATAATAGTGATACGGTATTTCATGTTAGAATTCGGAAACTAGCTCTGGACAATAACTAGTGGAAAAAGAAACTAGTTCTGACCGAGATTTTAAAATCCATTCTCTGCCCTCTTATTGGCGCAAGCAGCGTTCTCACTAGTCACCCTTGAGCACAGTGCCAGCTAAGGCTTTAAAATGAAGGTGTTGTTTATTGTTGCGTACCAATGTGGTGAAAATTATTTTCGAATCTTTAATTCAGAACATTTAAACCAGTAATGTTACCACTGCCACTCTTTGAAAGAGTGCAGTTTAACACATTTATTTACCTCCTATTAGCACCTGCAACATTATCACTGATGCCCCTTTTCAAGGAGCTTTATTCAAAGCTTTAAAACAATCTTTCTTCCCTCTATTATTATTATTCAGTCATTTAGCGGACACTTTTATCCAAAGCGCCTTCCAGAGACTAGGAGGGTGAACTCTGCATCATTAACAAATGCTGCTGCTGCTGCAGAGTCTCTTCCAATAGGACCTCGCTTGCTTTGTGTCTCGTCCGAAGGACGGAGCATAAGGAGGTGAAGTGACTTGCTCAGGGTCTCACACACAGGGAGTCAGCGGCTGAGCTGGAATTTGAACCTCCTGGCTGCCTCACATCATACCCAGCGCCCTCTTAAATGCAATGTTACCCAGACCACGTCTCTGTTTGAAATGATTAACGTCAAGAAACAGTCACGATGAGGGCGGAGAACATTGAGCCGCGAGTACCAGAGGCTCCGATCTGTGACGGAGAAGCGGTCACACTGGCTGTGACACATCCGTTACAGAGTGGAGCCACTTTGCAGCCTGCCGTCGCCCTGGGCTTTCACATGCAGGCGCCGCGCAGTGTCGCACGCTGATCGAGAGCTCGACAGGTCAGCTTGAGGGCTCGGCGGCAATGACAAAACATGTTTATTTTTAACCTTGGCGGTGCCTTTGACGAGAGCTCTCATCTCGATGCACAGCTGTGGCCAAAAGGTTTTCTTTTGACTTGTTAATTCCTTGGAGTGATGCAAAACTTTTGGCCCTAGCAGTGTGGTTGAACATCGTGGGTGTGTAGCACTGAGTTGAAAGAACGTGGAACTGTGTTTAAAGAAACCTTGTTGTTTCAATCCAGGTGGCAATCGGTGCTACGCCCACAATGTTCAGCAAGATAATGAAGAGACCTACTTCCTGTGCTGTAGGTCAGCTCCATGGTTCAAGATTCAAGATTGCATTATGTTTAGTTTTGCTTATAAAATGTATGCAATTGCGCTCAGATCTCAGGAGGAAACTAGGCAGCATCAACATTGGGGTCAGGCCTGGTCAGGACTACTTCTTCCTCCTTTTGAATTGTGATCTACTCAGATATCTTCATCTGTAAGAGAAAGGGGGCTCCCTCCAGTCCAGGGCAGGCTTGAGGCACGGAGACTGAACTGCTCCCTCACCCCCTAAGAGAAAGGGGGCTCCCTCCACTCCAGGGAGACCAATCAACTAAATCGAATTCCTCTCTGAAAATCTAAAGAAAGGGTTGATTTTAAGGGATCTGCAGCAGGAGATTAGATGCAGTGGAGCGTAATTCAGAGAGCAGGGTTATTTTTGCAATAGCTTTTGATCTCAGGAACTGAAGTGAGTCATGCCTCAAATTATAGATAGTTTTGAATAATAATGAATAAAAATAAAAAACTCTGAGTGAGTCAGGTGGTGAGAGCCTTGCTGTGGTAGTTGTCATGCCGATGGAGTGTCGCCAGTTGCAGTTGCTTGATGGGGGGGCGGGGGGAGTAGGGCTGTCAGTACAGCTGTACAGGGAAACAAAGGCTACCCCCCTCTCTCTCTATCTCTCTCCCTCTCTCTCCCCCTCTCTTACTAATATAATCTCCCTCTCATTCAATTCCTCTCTTCCACCTCTTCCTTCTCCGGTCCTCCCCTCTCTCTTATCTAAGTCCTGCTCTCTCTCTCTCCATTTATCACCCGCTCTTTCTCTCTGGCTTTTTTCGTCTGACACCTGCTTTCTCTTTCTGTCTCCCTCCCTCTCTCTCACTGCCTCTGTCTCTCCTCTCTTTCAATGTCGAATCAGCTTTATTGGCATGGCAAGATTTATTCAGGTTTTAACAAAAAAAAAAACCCTCCGCATTGTTTTCAACATGTCTCTCCTTCCTCCCTCTCTCTCC
>NC_054577.1:3038784-3136284 GCF_017654505.1 Polyodon spathula
ATACATGATGCTGCAATTAATAATTCAACCCATCTCCTCGTACCTTGCTTTTGAAGTGCTGCTAGAATCAGACCTCGCTGTGAGCAGACCAGCTCTCTCATTGCTTTGTCCCTATTCAAGCTGTGCAACAGGGACAACACAGAGCTCCACAGCCCTTGGGAATAAGAGACCAGGGCAGGAATCTGTGCACACTCTTATTCCCTGTTATTGTCATGCAAGGTGTCCCCCCCGGTAAAGGCATGACTGCGTGGTGCTGGGTTTGAGTCACTGGTCTTTGTGCTCAACTTACCAATCACACTTCGAAGATTTGATCTTATTGAGAAATGTCGTCCGATGTTGGAAGCGAACGTTGGCCCTTTTCCATGGGCCGTTCAAATCTTTGTTACAGACAAAATAAGATAAAACGCTGCAGTGATAAAATATTGATTTGGACGGGGGAATCAGAAAGCCAGAGCAGCAGGAGTGTATGTGTGGCTGTGTCTCTGTGTGTCTGTCTCTGTGTGTGTGACTGTGTCTCTGTGTGTGTGTGTCTGTGACTCTGTGCGTGTGTGTCTGTGTCTATCTGTCTCGGTGTGTGTGTGTGTGTGTGTGTGTGTGTGTGTGTGTGTGACTGTGTGTGTGTGTCTATGTCTCGGTGTGTGTGTGTGTGTGTGACTGTGTGTGTGTTAGTTCCACATTTTGTTTTCAGTTTAGCTTCCTTTTAAAATATTTACAGGATATTTTTGACAATAGATGATGTTTCAATTCATCTGTGAGACTGTCCTGCTACAGTCCAGTTATCTTAATTAAAGTTTCAATAATTTACACTTGGCTGCTGTACACCATTCTTTAGAGGGGAGACAAGTGAGAGTATACAAAAATCACCAGCTTCGACTCCCAGAAAACTTTATCTGTTAACTTTACATGTTTACCTATCTCTTATCCATTTCCAGACCCCCACACTGCAGATTCACTCTCCCTGTGCAACAGGCATTAGGACCCCAAACACTGACAGCCCCAAACTTCTATTCTAGATCAATGCCAGAAGAAGTCTTGAAGACTTGAGCTCTTCACAGTGAAACGCCTTTCCTTTCTCCAGCTTAATGTATGCACTGACTAGATTCAGTGTTAAAGCAGTGGGGGGTTTTTCCCAATCATCCTGGAGACAGTGTTTATTCTATCATGAACTTACACAGAGGAGTGTCAAATCAAATCTCTAACCTGTTTGTGTGAAAGATAAATGCCTGTTCTGAAAATCAAATGAACAGAAGTGCAATCTCGTAAGTGCGTGATTTTATTCCAGACTTGACACAGGAGGAAATGGATTGAGACAAAAACCCCTTTGATGTGGGTGACGTTGTCTGCTGCTGCTCTCTGCCAGCCCTGTCATGTGCTACTGGGGAAGCCAATCCACGCAACAGAAATTATAAACAATGGTTTTTAGTACCAAAGAGAAGCCTCTTCAACAGCAATCGACAGTTTGTGTATTACTCTGTAAACAAAATCGGACCCAACCCAACCGGGTGACAATTCTGCACCTAGAAACCTGTTCGGTACGGGTCGGGTCTTGGGTCCTGGGGTCCGGGTAGACCTAGACCAGGCCTGATTTTGTGTGTCCCGGTGCTTGTGTTCAGTAGCTGTGTTGACTGGGTCTCTGCAGGACAGTCTCTGCTGATGTCAGTGAATGAATTTAGCAGGAAGGCGAGCGCTGAGTCTATTGCAGTGCTGTGCTGTTGCCTGGCAACTTCTCAGACCCTTCTGAATGAATCTGTTGCTCTGAAATGGGATTCTGTGGCTTACTTCTCTGTGCCAGTCACTGTCACTTTCACTGTCATTTCATCTCTCCTCTCCTTCCCCCTTTCTCTCCTCACTACCTCTTTCTAGTTTAATCTCTACCTCTTATCTTCTGCCATTCCCCTTGTCCCTCCTTCGCTTCCCCTCCACCCCCTGTATCCCTTCCTCCTTCCTTTCACCCTCTCCCTTCTTTCTTCTCTTCTCCCTCTCCCCCTCTCTCCCTGCCTCCTCCCTCCCTCTCCTATCTCCAGTCCAGATCTCTTTCTCTCTCTTACCTTCCTTTCTCTCTCCCCTCACCGCTCTCTGTCCTCTCTCTCTCCCTCTCTTACCCCTACCTTCTCCCTCCGCTATCTCCCCTCACTGCTCTCTCTCTCCTCTCTCTCGCCCTCTCTATCTCTCCTCCCCCTCTCTCTCACTCTCTCTCCCTCTCCCTCTCCCTCTCTCCTCCCTCTCTCTCCTCCTCCCCCCTTTTAGTTATTTTTAAAAGATAGAATTACATTGAGGGCTCTCGTGAGAGGCAAGGGAAAGTCTCTGTTTGGCGTTACAAGTCGATGCTCGTTGGAAGGTGCCCTTCACACCCCCAATGCCTCGCTGTGTGTGTTTTGAAGTGTTCAGAGTCAGCTAATCAAGATCGCTGTGAGAGGCAGTGTGAGGAAAGCGGCCGTTTTCAACGCGCGACTTTAGACCAAAACAAGCGTCAACGTGTTTCACTTCCGTTACGTTACGTTCGTTACCAGCTCTCGGCTGACTCATTTGAAACACACGAGAGAAAGGTTTTGATAAGGAGCTAGGATCAGCAGGCTAGGACAGCACAAGACAACAGGGAAGGGATTGTCATTGTTGTGCTTGCCTTTGGTCTTGGGTAGCAATGGGAGAGAAAAGACGGGATTGGAAAGACTAGAGAAACTGATAACGTAGTTTAGAATAGTTTTGGACTTCTTTTTTTCTTGAACTAGGATCTGCTCAGATCTCAGAAAGAGATTCTTTTCCTGAAGAATGTTCCTTAGTACAGAACTAGTGCATTGCAGTGCCGCTGTCTGTCTGTATTGACAATGATGAATGGAAAGGGTATCGTTAGCTTACTGTGGTGCCACTTTACTGTGAAGCTGCCCTCTGCTTGTGCTACCATTGCCCTTCAGAATAATATAGAACCGTTCCCATTGCAGTGCCGCTGTCTGTCTGTCTGTCTGTCTGTCTGTCTGCCTGCCTGCCATTGAAGACCTGTGTAGTTAGAATGATGCAACATTCCACTTTGTACAGAAGCAATGCCTGTCCAGATAGCCTTTGAAAAGCATTTTGATATTCATCAGGCTGTGCAGTAGCCTGCCTTTAGTTGGATTCTACACCTGTGCATTCCTCCTCACAGCAATCTTAGCTGATCAAAGCCTGCTAATGCAATCTGACTGGAAAGACATGAGCCGCTCCACTCAATCACACAGAGAGGCCGTCTGTTTCAAAAGACCATGCATGCACACACACACACACACAGCTGCTGTGATACAGACAGCAATGCCACAGTCAACTAGTTCTTAGGGTTAACTGTCATATTTGAGTAGAGTTGAACAATGTTAGGGGTGCATTAGAGTGAAATGATAATTGTTATAAAAGTTTCCTACAGTCTATGCATAGCAAATTGTAATAGAGCACAGAGGAGTGGTAAAGCATAGAGAAGCATTGTAAAGCACAGAGAGGTCTGGTAAACCGCAGGGAAGCATTGTAAAGTGAGAGGTCTGGTAAAGCATAGGGAAGCATTGTAAAGCACAGAGAGGTCTGGTAAAGCATAGGGAAGCATTGTAAAGCACAGAGAGGTCTGGTAAAGCATAGGGAAGCATTGTAAAGCACAGAGAGGTCTGGTAAAGCATAGGGAAGCATTGTAAAGCACAGAGAGGTCTGGTAAAGCATAGGGAAGCATTGTAAAGCACAGAGAGGTCTGGTAAAGCATAGGGAAGCATTGTAAAGCACAGAGAGGTCTGGTAAAGCACAGGGAAGCATTGTAAAGCACAGAGAGGTCTGGTAAAGCATAGGGAAGCATTGTAAAGCACAGAGAGGTCTGGTAAACCACAGGGAAGCATTGTAAAGCACAGAGAGGTCTGGTCTTTATGTCTTGCCCTTTTGGTTCGTATTTTGAGCAGTTTTATGTACTGCAGCCTGTTTTTGTATACCAGTATAATTACAAAAGGAAAATCAATAACCCACAGAAGTATAGTGCTGGAGTTCTGGAATGTGTTTGTATTCCCACACCGAATATTAGTACAGAAGGAATATGGTTTTATTAGCCCCACTGGGCATGTATATATTCTGTACAGTACAGCAGTTAACAGCTAAACTTTTTGATCGATGGTGGTTATAGTTGTTTGTTAACAGGGTTTTTATTAAGTAATTGCCTGGATTATTATATGCTTTGGTTCCCATGCCGATGTTTTACAATGTGGTTTACATTGAAGGTTGTGATCCTGTGAAGTCATGCTGAGAATATGAACATTATTTGTCCAAAGCTGAAAAGAAGCAGCCTTTTCAAATCCATAGTTAGTTTGTTGGCATATTTGGCTAATTCCATCGCCTGCCTTTCTCCTCAAATCCCACCGCTCATCAACAATTAAAAAGGTACATTTTATCTCTAAACAAACACTACCTCCCAGGTGAGCACGATTAAGTCTCTGCTTGAGAGGCCCAGGACTAGGGGTAGGGGGTGGAGAGATCAGGACCAAGGTACGGAGACCGAACTGCTCCCTCCCTCGCCCCCTAAGAGATAGGATGCTCCCTCCAGTCCAGGGCAGGCTTGAGGCATGGAGTCTAACTTCCTTCTCCCTTGAGTGTAGTGAGTGTACCAAACCTGGCTTAGCTGTAGATTTAGGGTGCGATGGCAGATAGACAGAGCTAGCACAGTGCATTGAGTTAAACAAATTACCTGCTGTCTGGTAATTTAATTATCGTTATACAAATCTGGAATGAACAAGAAGAGATGCTTTTGAAAAACAAACAGAACTAAAAGCAGCGAACCTTTGCAAGTTTCCTGTATCTGTCGTCTTGCATCGTAAATGTGCAGAATTATATATAAACTGAGTTTATTTTTTTTAAATGTCAGGGCTGGTACTTGGCATTGTGAATAAACTATACAAATTGAAGAGAAAAAAAATATATATATTTTTGCCGGACTACACCACTTTTCGGATCAGACTGAAATGTGTGTGGGTCAGATGGCTTGTTTGTCTGGTAGCAGTTTGGGGGTGTGGAGGGATCTGAACTGAGGGAACTGAGGAGTGACCAGTCCAATATACAATCATGCTTTTATTTTAGCCTGTTCTGTAAGTCCACGTGGGCTGTATAAGCCACAGCGTGTGTGTGTGTGTGTGTGTGTGTGTGTGTGTGTGTGTGTGTGTGTGTGTGTGTGTGTGTGTGTGTGTGTGTGTGCGCGTAGCCTGAGCCATTGTGTTTTCCTGGCAATATGTTTGAGAGGAGCAGCCCTTTGGAATCGTGTGCTCAAGCTGTTTCTGTGTCTGTGTGAATCCTGTGCTCAAGCTGTTTCTGTGTCTGTGTGAATCCTGTACTCAAGCTGTTTCTGTGTCTGTGTGAATCCTGTACTCAAGCTGTTTCTGTGTCTGTGTGAATCCTGTACTCAAGCTGTTTCTGTGTCTGTGTGAATCCTGTACTCAAGCTGTTTCTGTGTCTGTGTGAATCCTGTACTCAAGCTGTTTCTGTGTCTGTGTGAATCCTGTACTCAAGCTGTTTCTGTGTCTGTGTGAATCCTGTACTCAAGCTGTTTCTGTGTCTGTGTGAATCCTGTACTCAAGCTGTTTCTGTGTCTGTGTGAATCCTGTACTCAAGCTGTTTCTGTGTCTGTGGTTCACGGTCCAGTCATCTTTGAACTTGTCGGTCAGGCTGTTTCTCAGGAACTGGAGCTCAGAGCTTGCAAGAGGCTTTTCAAGCTGCTTCAGCAAAAAGTCTTTTCAGGGGCTTTCCTTTCTGTCAGTGCTCACTTTCTGCTTCCTGCACTTTTCTCCACCCTCTTCCAAATTATTAAGCAAGAATCTGCAGATTTGCCCACACCTACTGCTGTTCATATCTCATCAGTCATTGCAGCTACAATGTCATAGTTTCAGTGACAGAGAAACTGCTTGTGCAAAATCTGACGAGACCTGTCACTTAACAAATTGATCTTGGTCATTTACATAAATGAGGAACAGTAAGGGTTCAAGTACTTTCTACTTTTTGTTTTTGATCTGTTCTGTGTCCAATTACAACTGTCTTGTTCTCCTGCAGATTTGTACTTGTGTCGGTCTTGACATTGTCAAAGGCTTTTTGAAAAATCAAGATAAATTATATCATAAGCATTGCTGTCATCTAAATTAGCTGAGATGTCCTCAAAAAAAAGTCAAGTACTGTAAAAACCTTTGTAGAAGTCTATTTTCTAAGTATTTTTAGGGGGTCCTAAAAAGGGGGGAGCGACTTATACACCGGTGTGACCTATAGGCTTTTTCCTGTTGTTATCTCAAAAAAGGGGGGCGACTTATACACTGTTTTTTACGGTTAGTTAGTCTAGCATGCTCTCCCTCTTGTATTCCCTATAATATTGTTGCTGTATAAATAATCTTCAAGATTACCTCTTAATATCGCAGGGGTCCCTGAGGGTCTCCCCTGGTAAAGGCAGGGCTCTGAGGTGTGCAGGGGGGAGTCGCACAGTCAGGGGAGCGCAGGGGTCCCCGAGGGTCTCCCCTGGTAAAGGCAGGGCCGCGTGGTGTGCAGGGGGGAGTCGCACAGTCAGGGGAGCGCAGGGGTCCCCGAGGGTCTCCCCTGGTAAAGGCAGGGCTCTGAGGTGTGCAGGGGGGAGTCGCACAGTCAGGGGAGCGCAGGGGTCCCCGAGGGTCTCCCCTGGTAAAGGCAGGGCCACGTGGCGTGCAGGGGGGAGTCGCACAGTCAGGGGAGCGCAGGTTCCTGACTGTGTTGATATTCACTGGGGATTCCACAGGGAGCTACCGCAAAGAAGCGATTGGATTGGAGGACGGCCGCTGACCTTAAGTTCTCCTGAGCTGTTGTGGGCAGTTGCCGTGGCGAGGGAACATAATTTGACTTTCTGAAATGGGGAAAAAAACAGGGTTAAAATAAATGGGCAGTCTGAATGAAGTCTTGCTCTAATTAGTACCCCGCAGTGGAAAATAACTACAGCAGCTAGACAACATGATGTCTATATAATTGTCATCGAGAGAGCTGACATCACCTGCTGTGTGCTGGGCACAGCTTCGCTGTACTGTACACAGGGCAATGCTGGCATGACATCCCTGCTAAACCCATTAGGACAACAGGATATGTCGCTTTGCTGTAGTTTTATTTGGTTTTATAGGCAAAGGCTCTGTATTAGAACTTTCTATAGACACCATGTTGAGTATAGAGGGTTTTATACTGTTACTGTATACTATGTGGTCCCAAAGCCTTGCCCTGTATACAGTACAGCCCAGCACAAAGCAGGCAATGCAGTGAAGGACACTCGACTTGAACGTTCTACGTTGTGGTTTCTGTAGTTTTCGCAGGTTTTGTTGCTTTGCTTCTGGTTGCACTGTGTCCTCAGCTTCAATACCCAGGAGGTGTTGGGTGAGGAATGGGTTAATAATGGAATGGTCTGGAGCGACAAACAAAACCGACTGGAATTAGCATTCCAGAGAGCAGCGAGGTGAGAGAGAGGAACCAGCTTCATAAACAGAGAGAGAGAGAGGGGTGCGACGGGGGGAGAGAGAGAGAGGAACCAGCTTCATAAACAGAGAGAGAGGGGGGGGGGGGGGGAGAGAGAGAGAGAGGAACCAGCTTCATAAACAGAGAGAGAGAGAGGGGTGCGACGGGGGGAGAGAGAGAGAGGAACCAGCTTCATAAAAACAGAGGGGGGGGGGGGGGGGGGGGGGGGGGGGGGGGGAGAGAGAGAGAGAGAGAGAGAGGAAAGTATTTCATCATAACACAGAGAGTGAGGGGGTGGGTGGTGACAGGGGAGAGAGGGATGGAAGGGGTAGAGTGAGAAGGGGGAGTCTCCCATCTCACTCTCTCCATAAACAGAGAGAGAGAGGGGGGGTGACAGGGGGAGAGAGAGAGAGAGGTAGAGGGTCGAGTCTCACTCCCCCCTCTCTCCAGCTTCATCAAGTATTTGTACCTATCTCTCTCTCCCATCTCACTCCTCTCCCTCACCTCCCACTCACTCTCGGTTTCCTACCCCCATCTCTGTCTCTCTCCCACCGGGCTCTCTCTGGGAGGGAGGGGGTAGAGAGAGAGGGTGGAGCGAGAAAGGGAGTATTTATCAGCAGCCTTTTTAACAAAAGCAGTTGGGACTGAGAGAGCTGACAGAAATCCTAGTAAACATCAACACAGCTCCTCCCACACACACACAAACACACAGCGACCCTTCACTCTCCTCTCCTGTGTTGCATTGTTCCACTCATTCAGTCACTCATTCAATCACTCACTCATTCATTAAGAATAGAAGCCATACATGAATCTGCTGTCTGTCTGGCTCTGCATTATCTATCCAGCCATTCACACCTTCAATTGGGATTGTCAAAATATGATCATATGATCCCTCTGTTGTACCACTCTACCAATGGCAGCCTCATTCTATTGCAGCTACCCTATTCTTGTGCTACCATTGCCTGTTACTATAATAGAGAAACCATTGCAATTCCATTGATTTTCTACACTGTTGACAAGAATAGCAAGTTATGCAGCAGTGAAAGAAAAAGGGAGGCTCTTATACTCTCTGAACAATCTCCCTCTGCTGGCAGAGCAGAGAGGGAGATAGAAGCCCTCAATTCTTCACCTGCTAAACACTGAAAACGCACAGTGACATTCTGGATACGCTGGGTGTCCCTCAGGAGAAAATATACCCTGGAGCGCAAGTCAGCCTTTGGAGTCTGGCTGTCCTTCTCTACAAAGACCACAGTAAACGAAATGCGGAGGTTCAGATGCAGAGGTTGTAAACATGACAGCAAGGACTGTGATAAAAATCATGTTTAAACTGATTAACAGGTGTTGATGCTTGGCTTCGTTTTAGCATCTTCAACACAATCGAAGCCCAATGCATCCTATTCAGGGGGTGTCAGGTTTGTTCAATGGCTTTCAGCAGCCCCACTATAAGCACTGTCCCCTGGGCGGAAGTCTGTCTCCGTGTCTTGTTCTGCTCTCCTCTCATGTGTGTGCTTTGCGTTTCCTCCGCAGGATTCCTGAGCACAGGGGATCAGTCAGCCAAAGGGAACTATGGGCTGCTGGATCAGATCCAAGCGCTGCGCTGGCTCAACGAGAACATCGGACACTTTGGAGGAGATTCGGAGAGGATAACCATCTTCGGGTCGGGCGCGGGGGCTTCATGTGTCAACCTGCTCATTCTGTCCCACCACTCCGAAGGTACCCTGAACGAGAGTGGGATTGTGTCACTTTTACAGCTTAATCACTGTCATTAGACACAATAAAGAGGCCACTAGTTATAACAGAAAATAACCATTGAGTGTGTGTGTGTGTGTGTGTGTGTGTGTTCACGGAGGATGCATCTCGAATGCATCTTCTCTCGCTTTGCAAAGCTTAGTTGCTGGCTTATCTCTGTGGGGCATTTTGACCAGACAGCTCCTGCATGCACCAGGTCAGGTGAGGTCAGTTTCATTGACACTTTCTCAGGCAATAAATCTTTCCCTGATAGCAGCCAGATAGCAGCATGCCTGCCATGGTTTGGTGCTGGTAACTCTTTACAATTTTGTGGAACACCATTAATTTTCATTTTAGCTCAGGTAGCACACGGGCTCAAAGAAAGCCATCAGCTTGCTGCCTCGCTTTCCAGAAGTCAATCCAAGCATGTCAATCAAACAGGACAAGCAGTCGATTGGTTACCGACAGTGAAGGGGAGGGGACAATGTACCCTCCAGGGAAAGGCATGACAGTCTAAAAGCATGACGTGCGAACAGAGATTTATTTGATCAAGTGTGGGACCAGATGTCATGCTTTAAAACCTGCATTTGTTGAAACATACGTTTTATATAATGAACGGATGTGCAAAATGCAGGGAACCTTTTTGTTAGCTGTGATATTTAAGTAAAGGGAGAGCATTTATTTGTCACAGTGCTTCTCCAGACAGCATTGTAAATCCTATTTCAGCAGATGGAGACCCAGAGGCGACCAACGTGCTATAAAATAGCAATCCTCTTCTTAATCTTTTACCAAACCAGACCTCTGAAAATGTGATCACGATGTAAGTCAATCGATTTAGATCAACTAAGGAAACTAAAACAGTGTAAACGAAGTGAATGAATGAATAAATGTTGTGATATTTTTCATTAGCTGTTAATTCAGACCTCCTAAGTTTCACGAGTCAGACCTCAAACTGATACCAGAACTCGCAGACCTGCAAAGTCAAACCTTCATGTAAGCTCTTTGTCTGGCTGATTGTAACTAGAGTGAGGTTTGGGGCCAGTTTATAATGTTGCTCGAGCTAATAAGAGGAAAGTTCTCTGACAAACTTTTCAACTTTGAAGATGCTGAGAAAGTCTTTGAATCAAAACATTCTTCATTGAATGGATTCGCTTTCTTTTAGCAGTTCTAGGTGCAGCTGTGTTTTGTAATAGTCCCAGATAATAAGAGGTTAGGATTGATTTTTCTCATGCTTTAGGTCCCTGAATGCAGTCCGCGCCCTAGTCTCTCCTCCCTTTCCACCAGCACTGCATTCACAAATGCTGAAGAGCAGCTTTGCACAGAGGGGGCCGCGCGGAGAGGAGCTCTAATTGATCTCACTGGGAGAGTTCTGGAGCGCCACTTCATTATTCAGCCAGGACTCTGGGAGAGAGGGAGGGAGGAAGGGAGGGAGGGAGAGCGAAGCAGGAGAAAAAAATATTTTCCTCTAATGAATTCATAAGCCTGTCTGTCCTGCATAATTGAGGGAGAGAAACCAACATCGTCTGGCAGCACTGATTAACCCTCCCACTGCCAGGCTCTCTCTCTCTCTCTCTCTCTCTCTCTCTCTCTCTCTCTCTCTCTCTCTCTCTCTCTCTCTCTCTCTCTCTCTCTCTATCTCTATATATATATATATATATATATATATATATATATATATATATATATATATATATATTATATTATTTATTATTATTAGACCTTCCATTGCCTTGTAGATATGTTATTACGTTATAATGACAATCTTAGTCCAACGAAAATATAAGTGTTTTGGAGAGTCAGGTGCTTTTATATTTCTACAGCAGGGCGATCAGTATGAAATACAATATTGTTATTTCTTTAGAAATGTATAGCCTGTGCACTCAGGCCTTGTGTTGAGTGTATTCCAGCTGCAGGACTGGAATGAAACCTGCTTCTGCTTCTTTGCATATTTGCCATTTCTGTTTTTGTAAGCCCACGTTTTTGTACACAGGTGTGGTGGTGGGGTTGGGGCTTCTAAAAAGTTCTACAAAAGTCCCCAGAAAATAAAACACAAAGTGATTCCAAACATGAGTCAAGATAGCAAGTTGCTCTTTGAGGAAACAGCTTTACAATTCTTAACATTCTTCCTGAAATCATACTGCTAATGTTCCAGATAGAGAAATTGATCATTTTTTAATGATGTTTGAAAGTGTTATTTTATTTTATATTTTTGCAATGACTCAAAACTTCTAGTTGCCAGCCATCACCTCTCTCTCCCCCTCTCCTCTCACTGTCAGACAGTAACCCCTCTCTCCCTCTCCTCTCTCTCTCTCTCTCTGACAGCAGTTCAGTGACCTCTCCCTCTCTCCTCTCCCCTCTCTCTTTTCCTCTCACTCAGACAGTAACCCCTCTCTCCCTCTCCTGGGTCCTCTCCCCTCTCTCCCTCTCTCTTCTCCTCTTGCTCTGAGACGCTAACCTCTCTCCCTTTCTCTTCCCCTCTCTCGCGCCGCTCCTCAGGGCTGTTCCAGCGTGCAGTGGCTCAGAGTGGTTCTGCGATCTCTAGCTGGTCAGTGAATTACCAGCCCCTGAAGTTCACACGGATCCTGTCCCGCAAGGTGGGCTGCAGCCTGGGGGAGACGGGAGAGGTGGTGGAGTGCCTGCGCAGGAAGTCCTTCAGAGAGCTGGTGGACCAGGACATCCAGCCGGCCCGCTATCACATCGCGTTTGGACCTGTCGTCGACGGAGATGTGGTGCCAGACGACCCGGAGATCCTCATGCGGCAGGTCGGAGCACCTCTCAACCCCTCCATCCTCTCCCTCTCCTCCCTCCCCTCTCAATCCTTCCCTCCCCTTCCCTCTCCTCCCTCTCCACTCAACCCTCCCCTCTCCTCCCTCATCTCTACCTCTTTGTGCCCTCCCCTCCCTCCGTCCCTCTCCAGCCCTGCCTCTCCCCCTTCTCCTCCCTCCCTCCTCACCCTGCCTCCTCTCTCTCGCTCTCTCCCTCCCTAAGATACCCATACAGCAGCTCAGTGACCTCTCCCTCATTCATACTCTTCTCCTGTCATGCCCTCTCCCCCACACACCCCTCTCCTCTCTGAAGCCTCTCTGTCTCCCCGTGTCTGTGTTGCAGGGGGAGTTTCTGAACTATGACATCCTGATCGGAGTGAATCAGGGAGAGGGGTTGAAGTTTGTCGACGATGGCGGGACGGAGAGCGATGACGGGATTTCGGCAGCTGCTTTCGATTACACCATTTCCAACTTTGTGGACAACCTGTACGGGTACCCTGAGGGTAAGAGCCCTGGCCTCGTCACAGCCAGGAGGATCTACTGATAACTGATAACTGATAACTAAAGCTTTGATTTTTGGTCATTTTTGGTTAATTTCACGGGCAAGCTGCGGGGGGAAATAATAATTTGTGGGAAATAATGTAGTTTTAGCGACAAGAGCTTTTAACTAGTGCACCAAAACCAACTGTATAAAGACTATTGCCTTTGACTGCTGACAGGTTGAAATGTTACTTTAGAGTTTCCCACAATTTTGAAAGTGCTTGTTGTAAAGAAAGCCTCTGGAAGTCTGTTTTGTTTTCCGTTGCATTAGTTGTTTTGTCTCCACAGAAAACGGCTCACTCAAGTTTTTTGGTGTTGTTGCTGTCTTTCCTGGGGCAGATTCAACAGCTTATAGCTTCTGTTTATATGAAACACTTCTCAATACGTTTGTCACAGCTTGTAGGAACATTACCTGCTGTACAAAACATCACGCCACCACTTTCATGAAATGCCCCCCTTTGGGTATTTTTCACGTCTCTGCTCAGCAGTGGTCTTTGCCACTTAGCAACACTTCTGTCACCATTTTTTTCACCCCACTAACTTCCACTCTGCTCAGCTACAAATCTAACCCACTGTCCTACATACATGTAAATGCGTGCATACGCAACCTAACAATTTATATATACTGGCAGATTTGTATTTTCAGGGCATAGCATTTTTGATAGAAATAAAGCAAGCGTCATCAAATGTGCTTCCCATTCAGATTTCGCAGAGTTTATTCCAATTCACTGTTTCCGTGACCTCGGTGACAAGCCTTGCTGATTACTGACCGAAATTTGAAATTCTCACACCCTGAGGTTTTCGTGCAGGCTGGTATATAAAGGACATCAATGACAAATCTTGAGATCTCCTATTACATGTGCAGGCTGCTGTATACAAACATATTTGAATACCTGTATCTTTTTTTTTCCCCCCAGGCAAAGACATCCTTCGCGAGACCATCAAGTTCATGTACACGGACTGGGCCGACCGCGACAACGGCGAGATGAGGCGCAAGACGCTGCTCGCGCTGTTCACGGACCACCAGTGGGTGGCGCCGGCGATTGCCACAGCGAAGCTGCACGCGGAATTCCAGTCACCGGTGTACTTCTACACCTTCTACCACCACTGCCAGACGGAGGCGCGGCCAGAGTGGGCGGACGCCGCTCACGGAGACGAGATCCCCTATGTGTTTGGAATCCCCATGATCGGAGCCACGGACCTGTTCCCCTGCAACTTCTCCAAGAACGACGTCATGCTGAGCGCCGTGGTGATGACCTACTGGACCAACTTCGCCAAGACCGGGTGCGTTCGCTCATGCTTTCCACAGAACCCACTTATCTGGGTCTCCCGTCGTCTTGCGTCACGTTCACTGATAAAATGATGGGGCGGATTGCAGGTTCCGGATGCTGAAAGAAACCGCGAAGATGTCGTCTAGTCGAAACGTTTGTCGTTGAATTTATTTCTTCAGGTTCTTTTGGTATTTCTAAATTCAGCTCTAGTGAGTGTTTAATAGTTATGGATTCTAATCTCAAAGTACATCGAGAGGAATTCAGTTCATATCTAACAGAATGCCACCGCCTAGCGTAATAATTAAAACGCGTTTCTTTTTCTAGGGTCGATTCCAGTTCATATTTATGGCCTCTTATTTACAGTTTTCACTGGCTAAGCTAGAGGCCGTTTGTACAAAGTCTAATTGACAGACGGCATTGAATTTACCAATCGGAGCCGTAAACAATGAGAGCTTTACTACTCTATTAAAAAGGGGAAAATAGCCATTCATACCAGCTGCTTTCGCTGTCCACTTCATTTACATTGTAAACCCCCACGTCTGAAAGTTGAAATGTTCCAGGTAAAAATTCTTAATTCACAATTCTTTATGTAGTGATTTTTAGTCCTGTGCGAATCGGGCTTAAGACATACATTTCTTAAATACTATAGAGTTTAGAAGTATAAAATGAATGGATGTGCCTGGCAGGGAATACTGATGGGATTATTGTGTTCACTACAGTCCCTTTTAATAAGTAATAATTAGACTTTTGAGTGTTACTGTAAAGATATCATTCTATTAAAATCGGAAGAGCCTTTTCCTAACATACAACATCAAATTGATAACGCAATCTAAGCGACAACACTGCAGTGGTAACATATAGATCCGAACGGGAAACTGTGTTGTCAGTTTCAGAAACCTCGTTGATCACTTACACACATGTACAGAACAAATTCTAACAACAGTAGTTCCTAATGTATGTTTTATTTATTTAAAAGGGTGGTACTGTTTTTAGGTATTTTCTTTGAACCTAAATCTCTCTCTTCTCCCTTTGCAGCGACCCCAATCTCCCTGTCCCTCAAGACACCAAGTTCATTCACACCAAACCGAACCGCTTTGAAGAGGTCATCTGGACCAAGTTCAACTCGAAAGACAAGCAGTACCTTCACATCGGCCTCAAACCCAGAGTGAGGGACAACTACCGTGCAAACAAGGTGGCCTTCTGGCTTGAGCTGGTGCCGCATCTCCACAACCTTCATGACGACAGCTACACCTCCACCACCACGACCCGCCTGCCCCCTGGCACCCCCCGGACTCCCTGGAAGGGGCATCGCCCGGCCACCACCAAACACCCCTACGCTACCCTGCCACCAGACGATGACGACATTCCTGAGAGACCCAGATTTCCCCCTTTCCCGGGAGACACCCGGGACTACTCCACCGAGCTCAGTGTCACGGTTGCAATTGGCGCGTCCCTCCTCTTCCTCAACATCCTGGCCTTCGCAGCGCTCTACTACAAGCGCGACAAACGCCACGAGCTAAGGAGGCGTCTCAGTCCTCAAAGGAACCCGGCCAATGATCTGGCGCACAGTCAAGAAGAGGAGATCATGTCGCTGCAGATCAAGCATTCGGATCACGAGTCCCATGACATGGAGCCTCTGAGACCTCATGAGATACTGCGCCCTGCCTGCCCTCCTGATTATACCTTAGCTCTGCGTCGTGCTCCTGATGATGTCCCCTTAATGACGCCAAATACGATTACCATGATCCCCAGCACTATAACGGGCATGCAGCCTCTGCATGCTTTCAACACCTACCCCAGCACAGGGCACAATAACACTTTGCCACATCCCCACTCCACAACCAGGGTATAGCCACATGCTTTCTGCAGGACTAAACTTTTTTCCCTTTCTTTTTTTCTTTTTCTGTGCTGTTTGGAGATACTACGGAGTAGTCTGTTGTTTTGAAAACCCGTCATGGATGGTTTCTTTTTTTTCTTTCTTTCTTTCTTGTTTTCCTTTGTTTCTGGATGTCGAGCGGACCCCGGTATGTGCATGTTTGCCAAAATAAGATTTCAAAAAAAAGGAAAAAATTACTTGACTTGAAATCTCCTTCCTTCTTTATTTCAACCCTCTGCCTCTATCTCCCTCCCTCTTTTTTCTCTTTCTCCCCATTTCAGTTCTCCTTCCCCCTGCTTTTTTCATCCTATCTTCTCAGCATATCTGGACTCTTTCTCCCTTCTCCTCTTCCTCCCCTCTCTCTCTCTTCCCCCTTTCTCACCTCCCCTCTCTCCTCCCTCTTTCTTCACCATTTGAAGAAATCCAAGAGTTGGAATTCTTGAAGGTTTGGGATTTGGGGAAAATTCTAACCTTTAATTCTACCAGCATTCTTTGTGCCAAGAATTTTGAATCCAGACTCCATTTTTTGGGGGAGACAAAACAATGAAAAATAAAATAGAACGCTATATAAAATTTATATGAAGTGCCAAACGACTTCTCCTAAAATAAAATATGAAAGAAATGGTTTGCTCTGCGGAATCTATGCATGGAAATTCTTAAAAGAGACAAAACAAGATGGTCTACTTTTTAAAAAAAAAACAGCCAGGATTCGGGTTGAAACTTCTGTAGATATCAACTTAAAAGAAACAGCCCCCTTGGAGTGTCGTTCCAGCATTCGCACAACCTGAAGAAAATTGAACCAGATTCTCCACTGTCTTCAACTGAAATGTCTTCGTGTCACACTTTGCAGAAACTTTCTTATACTGTCAGACAGACAAATTGATACAAAACACTTTCTAATTCTTGATAGCCCTGCAAAAGAACTATTTCAAGCAAAATTATTTTAACATTTCTGCAAACTTATTGACTACCTTACGCAAGAGATTTTATACACTCAATTTTACCCACAGAGAGGATCAGCCTGGTTCATACTGGTCAGACGCAATAGAAACAGGTGCCAGTGTCCTGCTTTGAATTGTACCCGACTTGAGCAACATTCTGGGCGCCACTAAAAGCGAGTTTGTATTTGCAAGCACTTGTCGTTAGGTTCTGTTGGTATCCCTGTTGGGTTCTGCTTCTTATTGCAGGCTGCTGATTGGAAATTCGAAGCAAGTGACTCACAGACCAATACTAAAACACATAACGCAAACGTCTTGAAGTCTGTAAAACCCAGAGGACGTGAGGTTGGTTCTGTATGGAAGGGAGGTGCTTCCATATGGTGGAGTTTTACTCTGAAGGATACCCTTTTGGAAATGACTTGTGGGGGCCCGTGCAACCTTTTGATTTGTAATTTTGTTAATTCAATTGAATTATTTCAGCATTGTTTTTATTCAAAGAGTTAATAAAACTTGAGGAAAAGGGGTTTCAGATTAACTGAGAAAGAAAGAAAGAAGACTAGATGAAATGAAATGACAAAATACTTTATGACTAGAAAACAGTACCAGAACTGGAAAAGAAAAAGACAAACGGAGCCAATAAGAGAGAGAAACAAAGGAACGAATTAAATAGAAAAGTGAGGAGGAAGAAAAGGAGGAAAGAGTGAAAGAGAACAGAAAAGAAGTGGCAGTCATAAAAGGGTTCGTTTTTCATAAATGCCGATTGCAGAATAGTTTTCTCCCCTGCTGAGTCACACTTGCCAAGGAAGCAGATCAACAGAGAAACTGACCTCACTCCGCAGCAACCAGGAGCGAGGATAGGGGCAGGTAGTGTGCGGTGAATCTCTTCCTAATTCTTCCAGGTGTACAAAACTAAAACAGAAAGCTACAGGAAATGGGTGCCCGTACCTGTGTGACAAAACAAGATGGCTGCCAAATAAGGCTCAAATAAATGAATAATGTGCAGACTTTAAAAAAACAAACAAAAAAAAAAAAAAACTTGGTTTTGAAACCACAAAAAAATGTTATTGTTTGTTTTTTTTTGATTAGTAAGAAAGAAAGCATCCATCCTGAATGAAACTGAACAAAAACAACGCCGAATAAAATGACAAAAACTCAAATATGTTTTTTCATCATTATTTACCATTGCTACTGACAGACAATACAACTGTGTTTTTATTTTTTTTTTTTAAGTCTGAGAAAAATCTTTTGTAAATAGTAACTTAGCAGTTGGTTTGTTTTCTTTCACTGAATGAACGAAATAATTCATTTGATAATGGCAATGCCACTGGGTGCAATTCTTTGAGTGTCCAGTTATCAAAAGCGGAACATTTCTAAATTTAAATGTTATTTTATTTTATTTTACTATATCAAATTACCCAGGAATTTATCAGTATTTATTTTTTAGAAAAACAGGGGGGGTTGAAAATTTGTGAAAATGAATTTAATTTGCAAGCACGTATCAGGGTCAGAAAAACAGCATCTGTCTTCTGTTCTTTGTGAATGAATCTGTGTAAAGCAGGTGAAGTTAACCTGTTCCATGCTGCAGTGTGTAAACACAGACCTGCGTCGCACTGAAACTAGATTTTTGTATTTTAAGTTTGTCTAACGAAGGTATTTTCTTGGTGTAATCAGTATTTTCACACGCTCATGTGGGTCACATCTGTAGTGGAATAGTACCCACCTGTGACTTTTGTAAAACGCAGAAACGTTTCAGTAAAATTGAGAATAAAGATCGTTGATTATGTCGTGTAAATGCAGTTGGATGCAAGATGCACATCCAAAAAGTAAAAAAAGGACAAATGATAAATAATTAAAATAGTTGACAGTCAAATGCTACATATATTTCAAATAAAAGTAATCAAATTACTAGTAATTCTAATATTTTACTGTGTTCTTTTTTTTTTTTTTTTAGCGTAGATTCAATGTCTATTGATTCAGTACCCATAGTAAAACCAAACAGTAATGCAGACCACCTCTGGAAAAATATCCTGTCTCTGTCAAGACCGCTTGCAGTGAATATTAAGACCACCCCTGGATTCAGTATTAAATGTGTCCTGGAGTTTCGTACAGCTTCAGAACTGTGACACGAAAACCCCACAGAACGCAAAATAAGGGAGAAAACTGTAAAGCTCCTTTAAAAAAAAAAATGTAATGTGCTAATTGCAAAAAAATCCATAATCCACAATCATTAGGAAGTAATTAGAAGTCATTTGAAACAGCCTGCAATCAGACAAGTCATTTTCTTTGGACCGTTTAATAAATTCGCAGCCATTATTTGAAAGTCAAAAGTGATGTTTTGTAAATTTAAGTGATTTGTAGTAATTAATGGTTATTTTCAATTTATTACATCTAAAAAAAATAAAAATAAAAAAACCTACTTTATCATCACTTTACTCAAACTCTTTTTAAATATAACATTCTTTTAATTATAGTAATCAGGAAGGATATGGACCCTAAGTGCATAACTACATGGAAAATCCATTTCTAAGTTATAAACTGGATAACCTCTACAACTGAAGGAGGTCGTTTTTGTGGGGTTGCGTTTGTCCAGTGTCCTTGTGGGGTTCAATACTTTACACTAGCTTACAGTTTTGAATCCCACAAAGCCCCTGTAATGAAAGGTCAATGGAGAGCTCATTGGATCATTCAAATTCTCTGTAACTGTGGGACTCTGATATTTATATGCTCTGCAATAGGGTACAAGACCATGAAACACCAGAGTGGGACAGTTAAGGGAGTCTCTGTGATCCTACAGTGTTTCCCTATCGTATCATTTGTCAGATTTTAAAGTTTAAATTCAGTGCTTGCCTTTTCCATAATGTGGGAGGACTCTTTCTCATCCTGCAGCCCACTGCCTCCTTCACAGCTGTGTCCTCTTATAGGAGATCGAGGGGTCCCGTCACCAGCCTGATGCCCTCTCACCCCTGTGCGAGGCTCACCTCAAAAGAGGATGGCTCTCGTTGGACACAAGGAGTCACCCTGAGCCCCACTGTTATAATGTAGCCCTTTATCTATGATATGCTATTACTGTAATTCTAATCTTTCTCCATTGCCTCATTCGTCAAATAACCCAGTCACGATTCTCAGAGTTCTTTACGTCAAAACTGTAAATTCTAAAACATAAGGCTACTGGCAGCACAAGTATAGGCTGCAATGGGATGAGGCTGCCCTTGGCAGAATAGGATCACAGTACGTTGATTGTAACTCAGTTACACCCCCAATATCATTAGCAATGAAAATGGTTTTGTATTACACTGACTGGCAATGGTAGCACAAGGGCAGTTGCAATGGGATGCTGTTGGTGAGATCCTATTTTAACATTGCAACGGTGTTGATTGTATGAATCAATCCACCACGCTGTCAAGTACCTACAGGACCAGACAGACAGTGTGCTAGCGCATCAGGACCACTGTCCGTCTGTCTGTCTGTCTCTGCACAATGTCATTTTTATATTCTGTTAACAATCTTTTTTAATTTGATCATGATATTTAAAAAGTGACGTCTCCTCTCGTGCTGGGTTTGGGCACCAGAGACTTGCACCCATGCTTTATTTTTCCTTTATTTAATTCAGCAGTGAGGTTTGTGGAGCTGGTGGAATTGCGTTATTCCCGGAGTTCCCCTGCCGCTGCTGATGATGATGATGATGATGATGATGATGTTTGTTTACTTTAGAAGTTATTATTACACACTGTACTCTGTCATTCAGGTGTGGGCAACATTAAAGACATTCATAGCGAACAGAGTTGTACACTCAGTTACTGCTTGCTTGCTTGCTTTCTTTCTTTCTTTCTTCCTTTGATATGTTTTGTTCATTTGTTTTAATTTATCCAGGAAAAACCTGATGAGAACACAGATCACAACAAAACAATCCAAGAGCAAAAATAAGGGCTGTAATAGCAGGGGTGCTATAACACCAGCCTCGTTTCTGAGGCTGCAGTTGCAAAATGAACCAATTAAAAACGTTCTATTGTCTACACTGCCTTTATTGGGACCTGGTTTCAGCATGCCCTGGTGTGAGATGTGTTGTACAATGCGACCACAGTACCTGGATCTGAACCCAGTAGAGCATGTTTAGATGCCCTTGAACAATTCGCCTTCACAATCCTCTGCCTACCTCTTAAAGAGATGCATGGTTCAAGGGACCCTCGAGACACCACCCAGCACCATGTGAAGTCTATGCCATGTCACATCAAGATTAAATAGCGGCTCAACCTGAAATTGCATATACGTTTATAGTTGCCAGCAGTGAGCCTTATATTTCATGTCATGTTTCATATTAATTGTTCTGTATGATGCTCTGTTCTTCTTCAGTCATTACCTGACATGCTTCCGAACTATTCCAGCCAACGTTGCTTTTGAAAAGACTCCCCATGGCTGCGGAAGTGAGGTGGGGAAGTATATCAGTGTTGCACATGCATACTTTGGTGTGGCAAAGGTGGTCTGTATATAACTATAAAACTCCGTTGAACAAGAGCCACCAGCGGACGAAAACAGTGTAATAAATTCTTCAAATGAAAAAAGTAAAGGAACAGAGAATGGCAATTTCCAACAAAGAAAAGTGGAGAACACACATGTCTGCCCGGGAGCAGAGCTGCACCATTGTTCTGCTAACTGCCTTTAAGTAGCGAACAAATTGAATGTCATTGTCTGGCATTGCAACCCTCTGCCGACAAATTGCAAATCAATGAGGAAGTGGTCTAGCACAGATTGCACAGCGGCACTTATGGGAAAACAATTTGTTTGCTGTCCCGTCGTTTGTATTGAGCTGGCTATCTCAGGGTGCCGTCTCCGTTAAAACACAGCACAGTAAACAATACACAAGCCCTCGATCCCGGAGACGTTTCCATTCACTGTGCTAGGAGATGGACTGCTTCTCACAGCCTTCCTTTAAAACCCTCCCACAGAGTCTCTGTGCCTCACCTGCTTTCATTCTTTGTGAATGCAAACCTTATAAATCACCTTGTAGAGTATTTGACTGGGGTATTGTGCTGAGGTTTGAGATCTGTACTCTAAATCACTCTAAAACTGCCCTCATAGCATAATCTTTAGTAAAACCAACAGTGACTTTCCATTTTGTGTCGGGAATGCGTTTGTTTCCTCTTTCGCCCAGGAACCCGAGGGCAGATGTCAGTGGGCTACCAGCCTGAGGAGGACAAATGTTCCCAAGTAAAACTATTTCGCTAGTTGATTTGCCTGCAAAGCATGAATAAAGATATCAAGAGAGTCAGGATTATGTTGAACAATATGTTGCTGCGATATGAAAAAGCAAGATGCAGCAAAGGTAAAACTAACTCATTTCTTGTAAATACTGCAGAGGGTCCTGAAACGCTTCACGTTGTACCCCTTGTTTAACCCTTGAAATGGATGGTTTTTGGTGCAGAGCCTGGCGTGGAATTAATAATCTCAGGAGAGGGTTGGGGGCGTGTTTTGATGTTCTCAGAGCTTGATGTCTTTGGATCTCAGATTCTTCTCTCCTCTGGGAAGCAGAAGCTGCTCCCCCCAGACTGGCTGCCTCTTTGAAGCTAAATAAAGAAATAAAGAAAGAATCTCGAGATTGTAATTCTGGGTTAAGAGATCGGAGGACGCTCACACGCCCTCAGAAACTCTGTGCTGTGTGGGGGAGGGGGACTCTATGAGGTGAGGAGAAAAAAACATATGTGGACATTCCAAATTGGGGGGAAATAAATCTAATTAAAAATAATATTTGGCCACACTTAAAAAAAAAATGTGATTCCCTAGTTTATGCACCGATAATGCGTGAATTAATCCAAATATCAAAATAATCGGGATTATATTGAAAATCGCATTGGTGTGATGGGAACGCGAGGGGCAGCAAAGGTAATTCGGCACGCAAAGCAACGTTTGCAGACGGGGGGGGGGGGGTCGGAATAGAGTAGGAGAGGAGGTACCAATATTGTGACACATTCTCTTCTTGATGCGAATCGCTTCGCAGATCCTTTTCTGTTCCACTCGTCACAGCCTTATCCATCTCTCTCCATGTTCCTACTGCAATAGAAATAGACAGGCAGCCCCAGCTGTGCCTCCTTAAACTTGGCCACTATAATTTGCAGACTCCTTTTGTGTGACAGATTTGTCATTTTAAATCCTTTTCATACCTACCCGCCTTTCATAGGAGTGCCTGTTGTTTCTGTACCCCTGATTACTGACCAGAAATTGAAATTCTCAGCCCCGGGGGTGTATTGTGTAGCTAGGAATATAACGGATATAAATAATAAATCTTGTTCTGATAAATTTGCACACTGCTGTGGAGTTGATGTTGATGGATTACGCATTGACTTGTGTGCATATAACCAGTTACGACTCTATAACAATGTTGCTCCTGTTTTAACTTGCGTATTGAGGTGCATTGCTGTATATAAAGGCAAGTAAAGATCAGACAATAATACTATTTAAAGCTTCTAAATTAGGGCTTAATGTCTGGCTGATTACATTTCAAGACGTTGATTTCGGTTCATAAGCGTGAAAGACTTCCACTAAAGAAACCAAAAATGAATTATCTGGTCAAACCGTGCTGGCATATTTATTATGCTTTGAAATGTTAATGGGAATAGCCCAAAGGTAACAGCATAATTACCTTTAAAGATTTCCTCTCAAGATTGCAAAGTGAGGGTTTAATGTAAGCTATTTCCTTGTATTGCCAGGGAAGTTTAAATAAACTTCATTCAAACTGCAAAAGCGTTTTAAAAAAAAAAAAGAACTACAATGCAATCCTGAACACACACAAAGAACACACCCTGTCACAGCTTTTAGAACAAGGAAGGAAAGACAGGCTTAAGGCACGGAGACTGAACTGCTCCCTCCCTCCCTCACCCCCTAAGAGAAAGGGGGCTCCCTCCAGTCCAGGGCAGGCTTGAGGCACAGAGACTGAACTTCTCCCTCCCTCCCTCACCCCCTAAGAGAAAGGGGGCTCCCTCCAGTCCAGGGCAGGCTTGAGGCACGGAGACTGAACTGCTCCCTCCCTCCCTCGCCCCCTAAGAGAAAGGGGGCTCCCTCCCTCATCCCCCTAAGAGAAAGGGTGCCCCCTTCAGTCCAGGGGAAGCTTGAGAAATGGAGATTGAAAGGTACGATGTAATAATTCTAAAACAAACCTTTTGAACAAACATTTCCACAAGAAGTGTTTCTCAATGTCTTCATTGAAGGACCTCAGAGTAGAACAACAAACAGATCCTTTTTTTTTGACATGATACAGCATAGAGAGAGAGAGAGAGAGAGAGAGAGAGGAGAGAGAGAGAGAGAGAGAGAGAGAGAGAGGGAGAGAGAGAGAGAGAGGAAGCTGTCTTGTCTCAAAAGCAGGGCAGAGATGGAAGTGAATCTCATTAGATGTGAAGTGCATTATGCAGTGAGATTGAGGTTGGAGGGCTCAGAAACACATCAGTATCATGTTGATAGAGGTCTCTGTAAGGGGCAGCACCATTTTAACAGCGTTTTGTAAATCTTAATAACTGTAAACAATTTCCTAAGAGCTTTTAGATGACATGCACCTACCAAGCAGGGAAAAAAAATCCAAAATACCCTTCTTGTTCCTGTTGGAGAGACAGGAAAATCACAAACATATTGCACCCGAATACCAGATACAGAGAAAAGGCATTTAGGTAGCACTTTATAACAGTAGTTTAATAATATCTTTATATAGCGCCTTTCACAGTGGACCGCCATCACAAAGCGCTTTACAGAGGCAGGCTGTGAACTGCGCATTATATACAGAGTCACTTCCAATAGGAGATTGATTTATCATCTCATCCGCGGAGCACAAGGAGGTGAAGCGACTCGCTCAGGGTCACACACAGCCAGTCAGTCAGTGGCAGAGGTGGGATTTGAACCCGGGGACCAGCCCTGGACCACGCCTCCCTCAATTAGTGCCTCCTACTGTCTCTAATTGCTGTGTATTTACATAGTAGTTACTTAGTAAATATGAGTATTATCATTACAATGTTTTATTCATAGTCACAGTGTTCTGAACATTTTGCACAATATGTGTAAGCACACAATTGTATCAGAAATTCAAAGATGGGTTAGGGATAGGGTTGAAGGGGCTGCCAAGATCCCTGTTCTCTCTTGCTTTCCATGCTCCTTAAGCCTGATCTCTGCTATTAACTGCTGCTATTTCATGCATTCTGCTGCTATCCTGTATTCTGCTCTTTCCACTGTATTTAATGCACTATTTCATGTATTCTGCTGCTATCCTGTATTCTGCTCTTTCCACTGTATTTAATGCACTATTTCATGTATTCTGCTGCTATCCTGTATTCTGCTCTTTCCACTGTATTTAATGCACTATTTCATATACTATGCTGCTATCATGTATTCTGCACTTCCCACAATGTATTATGCATTGTGTGTATTTTTTACTGTATATCATGTATGATGCATTTCTCTCTATTTGAAGCATTATGGATTTTCTTCTTGTTGCTGCATCTTGTAAAGCTCTTTGTGATGGTGCTCCACTGTGAAAGGCGCTATATAAAATAAAGATTGATTGATTGATAGGGTTGGAGTTACTTGTGGTTTAAATAGGGAGATTGGCAGATATTATTGGTAGGGTAGAATGGGTTAGGGTTAGGGTTATATGGGTTATAAACTCAGCAGAAAAAAGAGAAAGCTTTTATTTATTTTTTTGGAACACTGTCTATTTGTTTCTGTACCACGTTCTTCAATATCCCTGTTGAAAGGCCACTTCAATATACCTGAAACAAAAACTTTGAAAAAAGTTTTTTTTTTTCAAAAACCGTAGTAGAATACATTCCAGGAAAACAGGGAATACAAGTAAAATCAGTGAGGGGGAGGGCCGAGGGACTGGGAGGGAGGGAAGCAGTGTGGCTCTAGTGGAGCTGAGGAGGGACTGGGAGGGAGGGAGGCAGTGTGGCTCTAGTGGAGCTGAGGAGGGACTGGGAGGGAGGGAAGCAGTGTGGCTCTAGTGGAGGAGCTGAGGAGGGACTGGGAGGGAGGGAAGCAGTGTGGCTCTAGTGGAGCTGAGGAGGGACTGGGAGGGAGGGAAGCAGTGTGGCTCTAGTGGAGCTGAGGAGGGACTGGGAGGGAGGGAGGCAGTGTGGCTCTAGTGGAGCTGAGGAGGGACTGGGAGGGAGGGAAGCAGTGTGGCTCTAGTGGAGCTGAGGAGGGACTGGGAGGGAGGGAGGCAGTGTGGCTCTAGTGGAGCTGAGGAGGGACTGGGAGGGAGGGAAGCAGTGTGGCTCTAGTGGAGCTGAGGAGGGACTGGGAGGGAGGGAAGCAGTGTGGCTCTAGTGGAGCTGAGGAGGGACTGGGAGGGAGGGAAGCAGTGTGGCTCTAGTGGAGCTGAGGAGGGACTGGGAGGGAGGGAAGCAGTGTGGCTCTAGTGGTGCTGAGGAGGGACTGGGAGGGAGGGATCATTGACAAACATAGAATTACAAACGTTTCCCAAAGATGAATTTTGAAGAGCATTTCCTTGTTTGGTAAGGTTGGAGAGGGGAGAGCGAGAGCTTTTACTTTTGGGGATTCATAACTGGCTAATGTTTTTTTTGTTTTTTTGCTAGCGCATCAATTTTTTCCTTCACCGCAGTTGTTCCTGGTTGCTGTGGAAACTGCCCACGGTTGCTAAGAGGAAAAGTGGGCCAGCCTTTGGTGATGCAATCACTACCGTAGCAACATAGACCCACAGGGAATTGAGTGGAGAGAGCAGAGCAAATGGAGGGGAGGAGGAAGGAAGGTGTTTAAGATACTAGGTGAATGTTTTCACTTAAAGCAATACAAATATACTTTTAAAATCAAGAAATGTTTGTAAAACATCGCGAGAATCATTGGACAAGTGGAATCTCTTCGTTGTTATAAATAAAACTGACCGATTAGCAAAGAATTCGATTCAACGTGTTTCTCCGGTAGAAATCGAGACTCCAAACATTTGCATTCAACTGATGAATAGAAGGCCTGAGCGACCATTGAACAAACAGACCAGTGAAATAAGAACTCAGACAATCCACAAAGAGAGCTTGAGTCAAGGGTTATTGGAGGGAAACACAGCGTTGCTGAGTGCTGTGCGGCAGGCTCTGTACTCTAGGAACAGAGCAGGACAGCTCCTCTGGCACAGGACCCCTCCGTCCTGCTCTCTGAACCCCTCCGCCCTGCTCTCTGAACCCCTCCGTCCTGCTCTCTTTCTGCAGAATAGACAGGCAGACAGGCAGACACCACCCTATATCCTATAATCTGATCTTCTTGACATCCGGAGCTACACAGTGTCCCTCAGACAGACACAGACTGACACCTCCTTATCAGTGTCTGATAACCTCTATAACCCAAGATCAATAATGTTAAGACCAAGTTTCTATGCAAATGGATCAGCTGTTTTCAAGAGATATTGGAAAACGTGACTATTATCCCCCCCACTCTTCCTGGTTTACTGTGTTTTGTGTTCACTCTCTGGATGTCACAGGGGCGCTTTCAACAGGTTTTTAAACAGATGAAACCGAAGAGGGCATACGAAGAGTAAGAATCCATTAAGATATCTTTGATAGCTCACACCCGTACCAGGTGGAGTATCTGAGTGTCCTGCAACGATCGGTAACCTCTGTTTGAGGGATTTTCAAGCGTTTCTTTCATTTGGAATCAGTTTAAAGTAATGACAGTTTTCTTGAAGTGCTCTTCGCCGTAATGCTAATCCACTCACTGTGCAGATAATCAAATATAGAGCTCGCCCCCCACCCCCCACCCCCAGACCTCATCTCTCCGATAACATGGGTATCCATTAACACAAAAAACAGACACAGGTCATGTGTGGGCTTTGATCAAACAGAGGCTGCAGCTGGATTAGACAGCTTGCAGGGAACACCTTTCAAAAACGATTATTATTGTTTCGCACAGCAGAGGTGCTCAGACCCAGCATTGCGTCCTTAACCCTTGCGCTGCTGGAATCGCTCGGCAATACCACGAGCTGCATTAGCGCTGGTATCATTAAAAGAGCGCTAACCAGGGCATTGCATTTCAATCTCCTTCTCTCTATGTCAGCTTTCTTTTCAAGGGGGGGCTGTGATAATGTTGCGGGTGCAGATTTGAAAGCCTTGATCAGCCCTCTGAAGGACTGCTAGCTGCTACAGTTGCTCCACTCAGAAATGTGATAATTGCCTCCTTGTTTGGTTCGTTTGCATAAGTTTCAAAACCAAGCGATGCAAATTGATGAGATTCTGCCACAGGGTCCAATTAAAGAGGCCATTTTAGGAGAAAGTCACATTGTTTTGTGCACATAGGAAACAATCTTTGCCAAGCTATTTCTGTCCTCAAGCGTTCATTTGCAAGCAGAATAATTCATAGATCAGAATAAATTATCACGCAC
Source organism: Polyodon spathula (assembly GCF_017654505.1). Classification (NCBI taxonomy): domain Eukaryota; kingdom Metazoa; phylum Chordata; class Actinopteri; order Acipenseriformes; family Polyodontidae; genus Polyodon; species Polyodon spathula. Next base: position 3,066,699 of record NC_054577.1, read on the forward strand.
ACACATGCACAGACACAAAAACACACACCCACACACTGAAACACACACACAGATACACATACACAAGAACATGCAAACACACAGTGACATACTGACACGCACACACACACAGAGGGAGGGGCGGGCAGTCATTGGAAGATCTTTATTGTCAACTGCAGGGTGCAGCCGGTTGATAAGAGTGTGAGTCCTTGCTGCAGCTGCATGAGGTACAGTATTAGGACTCCCTCTACTGATTAGAGAATGGCATTGCTACACACAGACACACCTGCAGAGCACTGCTCGCTGAAGCAGCCCCATGTGTCTATTTATATAACACAGCTATCAAAGTGTGGCTAAAAATAGAGTGGCGGTATCCTGCAGAAGCCGTTTAACTCACAAGTGTAATGAGTCTGCTCAGAGGTCTGATCAGAGTCCCCAGGCAGGCAGACGGTGGACAATCCACATCACAATACAAAGACCAGCACACAGTTCAGCACAATTGTCAGTCTCTGCTTGAGAGAGGCCCAGGACTGAATGGGAGGCAGGGGGTGTTCAGATCACAATTGAGGAACACGCTCTCCACTAAACCACACCCATCCCCACCAAACCACACCCATTATCCACTAAACCACACCCATTCCCACCAAACCACACCCATCCTGACTAAACCACACCCATTCTCGCCAAACTACACCCATCCTGACTAAACCACACCCATTCTCACCAAACCACACCCATTCTGACTAAACCACACCCATCCTAACTAAACCACACCCATTCTCGCCAAACCACACCCATCCTGACTAAACCACACCAGTCCCCACTAAACCACACCCATTCTCACCAAACCACACCCATCCTGACCAAACCACACCCATTCCCCACTAAACCACACCCATTCTCACCAAACCGCACCCATCCTGACTAAACCACACCCATCCCCACTAAACCACACCCAGCCCCTCAGCTCTGTATTAGGGCACACAGCTTCCCTCTCCTCTCCTCCTCTCTCTCTCTCTCTTTTTTTTTCTTTTTACAATAATCAGATATCATAAATACAACGCTGTAGATAAACTGCTGCATCCTGGTATCTTTTCTGTAGGTCACACGGATATACAGCAAGACCATGGCAGGAATTTAATTGCAGTACATTAAGAGGGAACACAGCTGATTAAGAACACAGATTTTAAGACTGCACAAGCTCTCACGTTTCAGCTCAACGTCTCTGGCAGAGTTGAAAAGTCACGCTGTCACGTGATTTGGTGGAATGAGAAAGTTTGGACCAGAGCTGGCAGTTAGGATTCTCCAGACAAGCTGAAGCAGTTACAAAACCAGAACCTCTCACAACGTAGACAGGCACCCAGAAACAGCGAGGGACCGTGATAGGGCAGGTGCTGCCGTCTCATCTGTTGAATGAGCAAAGAGTAAGAGACCTAGGAACAGTTTAAAAACCAACCAAATAAATAAATCAGCATTCGTTTATGATATGAATAATTCACAGCAGTTTCATTTTTTTCCTCAGGAACATATGGAATATGAATAATTCACGCCATCTGTAAATAATTTGTAAGTCTTTTTATGAATTATGCACACACGTTTTTTTGTTTTGTTTTGTTTTGTTTTTGTATTGTAGTGTGTTAGCATTGAGCGGAGATCTGACCGGCTCTCACTTCAGTTATCCAAAGCTTTATATCCTGGGGGTTGTGTCCCTTGATCTGCCTATGTCTTGACCAGCTCTCCTTGGGTCTCAAACGGACCTCCTGCTTAAATAAAGCTTAAGTAGACTTTTTATTTTTTCCAGTAGGGGGCAGTAATTGATTACATTTGTATGAGGGTTTCTCCTACCCAGTATTAGGACTCCAGCAGGAGATATCTTTCAATTTGTTTTGCTCTCCCTTGTTTTATAATTGTGCATGCAGTCATTCAGAGTGGTTCTCTGTGTCACAATTATATTATCTAATCAGCATTCTTTATAGTCATAAATCTTACTTACCATGTACCTCCATTCACTATACGGTTTTAAACGTGCAGTTTAAAAAATTTCAGCTATTGCCTTCATCAGTGTTACCGAAACTAAACTGAGTCAAGCAGAGCAGCGTTTGGGCTCTAGTGCCTTCATCAGTGTTACTGAAACTAAACTGAGTCAAGCAGAGCAGCGTTTGGGCTCTAGTGCCTTCATCAGTGTTACTGAAACTAAACTGAGTCAAGCAGAGCAGCGTTTGGGCTCTAGTGCCTTCATCAGTGTTACTGAAACTAAACTGAGTCAAGCAGAGCAGCGTTTGGGCTCTAGTGCCTTCATCAGTGTTACTGAAACTAAACTGAGTCAAGCAGAGCAGCGTTTGGGCTCTAGTGCCTTCATCAGTGTTACTGAAACTAAACTGAGTCAAGCAGAGCAGCGTTTGGGCTCTAGCTTTACCAGACCTCTCTGTGCTTTACAATGCTTCCCTGTGCTTTATTACACTTTGGTGTGCTTTTACTGTGGGGTTCTTTTGTAAGGGAAGTCACACAAGCATTGCAAATTCAGCAGAAATGATATACTCTGTGTTTCCAGTGAGCAGGCTGGAGGCTGCAATATACCGTGCACGTTCTGCTGACTCTCTCTCTCTTCCCCACGAAAGATTTCTCCTCGCCCCGCTTTCATCAAGAAACCTCTTCCTTTATCTGCCAGCTGGACAGAATATTAGTCTCTGAGCGTGTCCGGGTCCTAGAAGCTGATTGATTCTAATCAGATCGGGTCTTAAAGGATCCCAGCAAATCTTCTAAGTAACTTGCTTGTCCTTTTCTGAGTTTTGCATTTCGCAATTTTTTTCGAAGCTGCCAGTAACTAATTGAGGAGGGATAGGGATCAGCTGACTGAATCATTTTACATTAACGTCAGTCGAGCGTGGTGTTGGGAAACAGTAAAGGGAAAGAACTGAAAATGCAGATAGGGTCCCCCAAAACAATAACAGCCCCCGGTGCCCCCCAGCTTAATTCAGCTCTGCTTGTTCCAGCGTGTTTTTGAACCCTTCTCTCTGCTGTGGAATTCAGAAAGGACAATGAAAGGCTGGGTTTGCAGTCAGGGAGGCAGGACAGTTCTTCCAAGTAAACGCATTAGGGTCTAAATTCAATCTATATGGATTTGATAAAAGCAGGAATCTGATGTGGAACTCCCTGAGTTTTAAACTTCTGCGATTGTATCTGAGCTGTCTTTGTAATCCAGTTTTAAACTGCGATATAAGGACCTGCTCAGCTAGCACACTTTCAATCTTTACTTTCCCTTTTAGTTTGTGAGTTAAATATTATGACTTAGTTAGTGTAGGCTGTGTTTGCAAATAGTTTAGTAGCTTCAAATGACATTGCAAGCCTTTACTTAGAGCTTGTTAATAAACAAAGTGGTTTCAGTGAGCGTCCGAACAGACAGGCCAAGGAACTATTAATGCTGCTGTCTGCTAATGGAGATTAATGTGAACATGCCAGTAAGGAGGGCTGCAGGACAGTGAGAGAGAGAGGAGGAGAGACGAGGAGGAGAGAGGAGAGAGAGAGAGAGAGAGAGAGAGAGAGAGAGAGAGAGAGAGAGAGAGAGAGAGAGAGAGAGAGAGAGAGAGAGAGAGAGAGAGACACAGATACAAGCGAGATTCTTTACAAACACACTGCATTACACAAAACAGGGCTCTCCGAGGCTTTGAACAGCAGCTTGGTATCGATCGGAAATACCAGGTATCTATCTTAAAGAGATTGCAGAGCACAAAATAATTCTATAAATCTTCTTGTGCACTGCTGTTTGTTAGGTGGCTCTGAAATATGCAGTTTTGAAAGCTGCAGTGAAGTTGTATTTTTATTAAAAACAGTATATTTTCTAGACCTGTTTGCCTGTTCAGTTCATTTTGTCTGAGATGGCCCTTCTGAACATACCTTATCTTGATACCTTAGCAATCCTGTTTTATCTTACCAGTTTTGAATCAGCTGCACATCGCCAGTCCTGCCACCAGGTGGCAAATGAAAACAGAAAATACATTAAACAAAACAGCAGGGGGCGCTGTGGGACTTAAAGACGAAGCTTTAAAGACTTTTGTCAGAGCACAGCTAAACTGCACGTGGTGTGGAGCTGTGATCTGACCTCAATGGATTATTCACCCTAGTTCAAAAAGTTATAGTTATTGAACTAAAATCAATATAGCAGGCTGTATAAAAACCCTTTTTAAACTCACAGGAGATGAATCAATCCAGCAAGAATCTGAAATGATCGGCAACCCGAAACCATAATAGCGGTACAGTAGTATTTCATGTTAGATTTCAAAATGTCACATTTTTCAATTTTTGTCAGTTCTTCAATAAGTAGATGGGAAAACTAGATAGCGGTGTGTAATTCAATATGTTAGCGTGACATTATTCAGCAGGTTTCGCCGTTTTTGATCATTTTTGCAAACTGCAGTAAATAGAGGTAGAATCCCGTGTTAAAGGCTATATAAGGACCTTTTTTATTTTATTTTATTTTGTTACATTTTGACACTTTTTTAAACTTTTAAATTGCATTCCCTGCCTCAAGATGCTTTCACGTGTACCTGCATGGGACATCTCAGAACTACATTTCCCATCATGCTCCTGTTCACATATGTAACCGAAATGGATTTACCAGTGAGCAGGAGGATGATGGGAAATGGAGTTCTGAGAAAGCATTAACAGGATTCCTAGAAGGCAAAGCAAGCAAACTGAGAACTTTCTTTAATCCCGTCCAGCACCTGACATCCTCTTTTAAAATGAAGACATAGGTTTGTGTTTGACAGGGTCTGGAACAATTTTGTAGCTACAGTCGTTTTAGAACACGTTGCACAACTTTGAATATTACAGCCAACAGCCATGTGATTGTGTGTCAATAATTCAAAGCCTTCTGGATTATGTTCAGGGAGTGGCTGTTTTGCATTCAACCCTGCAGAGAAACAAGTTTAAAACTGGGAAACAGGACTGTAATTACTGCACCTGTCTCATTTACAGCACTAGCATGGTAAAGCATATTTAAAACATGCATGGGAAAAGCAGGGGAAAACGGGAAATTCACCCTGGTAGAGATTTATAAGGGAACCCTTTCTCTTAGGGGGTGAGGGAGCAGTTCAGTTTCCATGCCTCAAGCCTGCCCTGGACTGGAGGGAGCCCCCTTTCTCTTAGGGGGTGAGGGAGCAGTTCAGTCTCCATGCCTCAAGCCTTCCCTGGACTGGAGGGAGCACCCTTTCTCTTAGGGGGTGAGGGAGCAGTTCAGTCTCCGTGCCTCAAGCCTGCCCTGGACTGGAGGGAGCACCCTTTCTCTTAGGGGCTGAGGGAGGGAGAAGTTTTGTTGATCTTCTCTGTGCGACAAGAATCCAATTTAGCTGTGAAAGATGAGTCACTGGCTGCACCCTAAAAACCAGTCCCTGCCATACATAAACTAAGAGAGAGAGAAACACAAAACACTGTAAACTGTGACCAACATGTTGAGCTCCTTAGAACTGTTTTCCCCAACACTATTAACACATTGAGCAATTTCTATGTAGGCTTCATTACAGAAATTGCACCTTGCTCAGAGACAGCCCCCAATGGTAAAACAAGCTGGTGACTTCATTAACCCTAAAACAGGACTCTAGAATGAGTTCAGGAACTGCTTCTCAGTTTCAGCTGTCTGTGGTAGACTTCACCATAACTGTTAAACTCTCAACAGAGCGGAATCTAGAACTTCTAAAAGAAACTTCAATTCGATGACAAAACGTTCAGACGAGAAGTCTTTTTTTTTTGTAGTCTGATCTATGTTACGTATGGCTATGAAGTTTCAGTAGCTACAATAAAAAGCACTATGAACGATTGCTAGCATAATTAACATCATAAAAAACAAAGTTACCAAACAACCAGTTTCAAGACACTACTGTAGACCTTTCCCCCACTGAAATATCTGCCAGGTGAGTCAGCAGGGATCGGGTTACACTATAAAGAAGCTGGAAGTGTGTGTGTGTGTGTGTGTGTGTGTGTGTGTGTGTGTGTGTGTGTGTGTGTGTGTGTGTGTGTGTTGTGTTCTCTTGCCTCCCTGAAGACTGACAGAAACTAGTTGAGTTCACTAGCCATCGGAGAGCCGTTGAGTCAAACGAGTTTCACTGTTCTGTCTTGCTGAAGAAGTGTCGTATGTTCAAATCCACACAGCATCGTTATTTTGTAAAGACTGCCTTCCATTTTCATAGCAGTTTAACTTGCCTCGAACGAAAATATATATATTATATATCTATATATATATATATATATATTATATATATATATATATATTAATATATATATTATATATATACCGTCAGCACCCTTCGTTACTACGTCACAAAGAAACCGTGAACACAACAAAACAAAACTACAACACGTTATACGCAAAGATTGTGTTCTAACCGTTGTTAACTCTATTCGGCACGTAAAGAGAGCAGACATTTCACGCCTGTAAGAAACTAAACTAGGGAACTTGAACTGGGAAAAAAAAAAAAAAAGATTGTCCCTTGAATTTGACCCGGGACAATGTTAATCGAACCAGTCTGGCACTGGCCTGCCCGCCCACCCCCGAGTCGTTCCAAGAGGCATTTCCAGAATCTAGAAAACTACAGTATGATGACAGCATCATTCTAGAAAATGAAGGTTCAATTCTGAAAACATAAAACCCATTGTACTTATTTAGTTCAGTTCTATATGTGTGTGCGTGTGTGTGTGTGTGTATATATATCTGTTTAAGATCTGTTTGGTTGGCAGGAAAAGGTGTTTTGTGATAGAGTAGGGTGAGGAAAAATGAAAATGTAGTCCTGGAGGAAGTTCAAGTAGGAAACAGGACTGCATCCCCCAGGATACCTTGAGGTTTGGAGTTGGAGCCAGGATGATTTACACCTGGCGGTAGTGAGAGACACCTGCCTGTGATGAAGCAGGCAGGCAGGTATATAAACAAGGTGCGAAGGTGTAGATCTGTGGACAGTGGCCATGCAACCCTAAGAAAAAAAGGCTTTGGCCTAGCCGTCCAATAGGCAGATAGAATAGTTAAAAGTTTAGCGAGGCTTTTGTTTGTTTTGTGTTAGAAATAAACATACAGTTTAGTTTCAATAACACTGATGAAGGCACTAGAGCCCAAACGCTGGTCTGCTTGACTCAGTTTAGTTTCAGTAACACTGATGAAGGCACTAGAGCCCAAATGCTGCTCTGCTTGACTCAGTTTAGTTTCAGTAACACTGATGAAGGCACTAGAGCCCAAACGCAGAGCCTAGAGTTACTAGAGTCTTTTTTTTTTTTTCTTGAAGTGTTCTCTATCGATTCTTCATGTTTACTTTGGGCAAAGACAACAACAACAACAAAAACCAAACAAACAAAAAAAAAAAAAAAACGCTACATATTTATCATGTGCATTGCACAACTGAAAGTGTGCCTCTGTTAATACTGATGATATTAAGACACCCTCCCCCCGTCTATTCCCAAAAGTGAGCAAGGAGAGATGATGACATCATGAAACCCCCGTGCGCGCCCGCGTCCCCGCCGCATCACTAATTCATTCAGGGTGGGGTTCGGACAGGTGTGGAAAGGACCGCGGTTTATAAGTTGTTGCGTTTGAGAGAGAGAGACATATTGGTTTATTTTACGCGCTGCAGAGAAAAAGGGAAACCTAACCAGAACAACTGGTTGTATTATTAGAACACTACTAAAGAGGGAAGCGTTCCTCGAAAAAGTTTCTGAGCGATTTACCTGATAACAGGTGGGGACCGACAACACGAAGCTTCTGGGAAACAAAACAAAGAGGGGGGGGCTCCTTGCAGGAAAACAACTTATTTTGTTAGAAGGACTTGGTTTAACAAAAAAAAAAGCGCCTATTTCTCTTTTTTTGTTGTTTTTTTTCCGCGCTTCGTTCAAGATGGCTAACTCGGGTTTGCAGATTTTAGGGTTTTTCCTGGCGGTCATCGGCTGGATCGGACTCATCGTGGGCACGATTATGCCTCAGTGGAAAATGTCGGCTTACGTCGGGGACAATATTGTAACCGCCGTCGCCATGTACCAGGGGCTGTGGATGTCGTGTGCTTTCCAGAGCACCGGGCAGATGCAATGCAAAGTGTACGACTCCATTCTTCAGCTGGACTGTGAGTACTCGACTCCCGGGTTAATAAAACAAGCGCACCTGAAAAAAACTAGCGAAAGTTTATTTTTGTTCTGTAGATTATGTATCTTGCCAGCGCTCTGACCTAATTTACACATTCTGTCCAAGCAAAAAAGTGTGTGTGTTATTATTATTATTATTATTATTATTATTATTATTATTATTATTTTTTTTTTTTTTTTTTTTTGGGGGGGGGGGGGGGGGGGGGGTATTAAAGGTCGGTATTGGGGGAGTTGTGTCACAGAACAGGACGTTCTGTAGGACATCATAAGTTCGTGTTACCTGGACCTACAGGCTACAACAACAAAAAAATTTTTTTTAAACGCTGTTTGTTTGTTTGTTTTTCCCTACATGTTTTGAAGTTACACAGTGTGTAAAATTGTGCTGCTTTCTTATACGGTTTAATTTCGTAGTTAAAATCTCAAAGCACGCGCATGAATGAATGGACAACCCGTGTACAAAAATGCGTCCTCGAGAGCAGAAACCTGTTGCGCAGGTGAGCCACCACGAGCAAGTGACGCAGGCGGTAACGATTTCAATGCACATTTGAGTAAGATTCAAGCAGCTGGGGTTTTGTTTTTGACGGTGACAAAAAAAGCTTTGTAAAACCGAACTTGTTGCTGGTCTTTGTCATCTAACTAAACGGATGTTTGGGGTGTATAACAAATTACTAACGCCAAATGAGGTGTCCAAATAATTAAACTACACGCTTGGTTTACGCACACTGTCGAATTAGTCCTAATGTTAACTTATATATAAATAAGTTTATTTTTCTGGTGCTAGATTACAATGCAGCTTATTTGTTTGCAACAGCCTGCTAACAATGTTTCTTGGCACGCGAGGTATGTCTTGCTTCCTTTTTCAAGGTCCGGTCTTTTTCCTCGTCTATTTTTGAAAGCCGATTAACTATTTGCTTTCCCGTGTAGCTTGTTAATGTGTAATCAGAGAGGGTTTGTTGAAATGCCGCACTACTACACAGCTAATGGGGGGGGGGGGCTGTGACCTCACCTGTTCACGCGTCCATTTTCCCGTTCAATGTGGCACAGCGCCACGCCCTTCTACAAAATGGCATGCAGTTTTAAAACATAATGGTTTTAAATTTAAATACGGGCACCACTATAAAACAGAATGCAATATATACTTTTGTTTGTGCTTACCTGTCCACGGACACTGTTTTAGAATTAAGTTACCGGTTGAGAAGGGGGGGGGGGGGGGGGGGGGGGGTCTGGTTTTGTAAACAAACTGGAATGTAAACAAGGACCGCCTTCCAATTTTGGCGTACAGAATGGAACGTCGATATTTGGCAATGCGCGGGCTGCCTGTTTTTAGTAACGCAACGTTCCACCGCATGCTTTGAATTTGGCCTCGTCCCAACAGCAAGAGAGAGCAGTCAAAGCTTCAAATATTTCGGAGCGTAATGGTCATGTGAGCCAACATGAAAGGAGACGGCTTTTTAAACGCTGTGTGAAGGAAGTGTGCTGAAACGAAAATATCTTTTTTTTTTAACCACACTAATTCTGATTTTAAATCTAGGGGGCTTTATTATTAAATACATTGATTCTGTACATTGAATGTCAATCATTTGTCGGCATTGGCTTAGATGTTGCCCTGCATGGTTTTATTTTTTAAACTGTTTACCGTGTGTGTGTTTTTTTTTCCTCCCACAAGTCTGTACAGGTGTCCTCGATTTGTTTAACTGCACAATTAGCTTTTGGTTTGTACAGCCTAATTTCGTTTTTTTAGACCTGTATGACTAGTCAAACAAAGGACACAGCTTGGGTGTGACTGGAAAGCTGCGAGCTTTTATACAGTTGGGTAATACAGGACAGATCTATGCCAGGGTGGTGCCATTAGACAGTAGCTGTCCAGGAATGGCAGCTTGGTATTCAGCGAGGTCGATGAACTGCGCTGAAGATGATAAAATGAACAGACTGGTTTTGAATGAAATATTTAACACAACACGCATGCGGCACCTCTTTTAAAAGGGCCCTTGGCATTTATTCCACTCTCAGTGTGATTCCATAACCTAATCATACCTCACCCTGCTGTATTGGTCCCAAGTTGGTGCAACATCCAGGAGAAATCAAACAGGCAATTTTTTTAATTTGATAACACCCTGTCAGGAGAGTCCTTGAGTGCTCTGCAAGTTCTTGGTGAGATAAGGGGGTGTCTGTGTTTGCACAGTATATCTGTTCTGTGATAAGACTAGATTATGATATAGAATTATTACACTGTAAATGTGACATAGGCTATCTGTAGTAGATAATCGCTGATAAAGTATCTGTGGCAATCCCAGACAGCATTGTCTTTATGAGCAGGCAAATAAAGCTCTATCTGGAAGCTTTTATAAGCCAAAGGGAGGACTTGTTTGTTTTCATACAGTTTAAAATATGTATAGAGAACTCAGTGCTGTACTGGGGATCTGAGAGCAGCTAATTCAATACAGTCTAGTATAGAGAACTCAGTGCTGTACTGGGGATCTGAGAGCAGCTAATTCAATACAGTCTAGTGTAGAGAACTCAGCGCTGTACTGGGGATCTGAGAGCAGCTAATTCAATACAGTCTAGTGTAGAGAACTCAGTGCTGTACTGGGGATCTGAGAGCCAGCTAATTCAATACAGTCTAGTGTAGAGAACTCAGTGCTGTACTGGGGATCTGAGAGCAGCTAATTCAATACAGAGTACTGCAGAACACCAAGTTCTTACATTTTGGTAACCGTTCACATACATGTGTTGACCACAAGTAAAATTGTGGATTTTCCTGGTATCCTGTTTTAAAAATACTTACAACCTCAGTAAAATCCAGATGTTTCTTGTAAACTAAAATGAAAGGAGAAGCCCACTGTGATTTATGGGAAGCGATCTGCACCTGTAATCTCCTGATCTCGTTGTGCATGTTCCTTCTCCTGCACCCTGCGTGGAAACCCGAGCCTGTTGCTCTCCAGTCAGTCTGATGAGGCATTGAAATTCAGGTTTGAACCGGTCTGTGCCACACCTGCTAACTGTAGAGGCTGAGCATTGCCCTCCATTCAGAGTCTGAACAGGGGGAGGGCTGGTTTACTGGCTGGGCTGTTGTAGTTTGAACAGATGGATAAATGCGTTTCAAACTCTGTGCGTGAATCCTCTCATCTAGAGGGCCGTATTTATTTTATATAATAAGAACATAAAATAGGCCACTGTTTTTTTTTTTAAACTATTTTGAAAGCTTAATTTAAGAGCTGCCCTTCTGTGCTGTAGAATGTGTTTGTCGATCAAGTTTTTTTTTCTTCATTTTCTACAGTAATGGTTTTGATTCTTTTTGCGTTGTTGCCTTGACCTGAGGCATAAGAAATAAAGACTTGACTGTGCAATCTAACACACCCCAGATCAAATGAATAATTCTACCATCGTTCTCATGACAGTGGAGTGCGCACCAGTACGTCCGATCATCGTACATTGTGAACAAATGTATCTGTGCATTGACCTAAAAGAACACGTATGTTGTAAACGTCGTTGATCACAAAGCCACACGCACATTTTAAAACTGTGGCTACACCACACACTTTGCAGGAAATGCTGATCCAATGCAGCCAGCTTTAAAACTGTGTGGCAGATCATTTGAAATGCAAATTGCCTTCAGGCGATTACTCATTACAAGGGAAGCTGTTTAACAAAAGGCTGGGTGTTGGCTAGGGGGTATAATGATGGGGCATTACTGGGTGATCAAGATAGTACTGAACAGAGGAAGCTGGTGAAAGAAGATGGCCCAGGACTAGCAATTGCCAAAGACAAGACCCCCTAATGTGACCAGCATGGCACCCAGAGTTTGAACGTTCATGCCCCCTGGTGAATTCAAACTCTATTTACCACAGCGTTGCATCTCCCCATAGTCATTGTAGGGTTACTGCTGGCATTGCTCTTGCAGTTTATAGGGGAGGAAGCTTTATGTAAAAGGGTGCTGATGGCTTCTGGTCATTTTTAACGTATACAAAGCAAACACAAAGACAAGCCCTTTTTTATTTGTCTTTTGGTCTAAAGCTTTCCAATGACGTGCATGTTTGTGCATTCCTGCCTGCGACGCAGAATGAATATCAAGGTACGGCGTTGACTTATCGGGAAGGAGCCATCGCGAGTGGAGGTTCCTGTGTAGCTTCAAATCAAAACGTGCATTTGATACAAAGCTTTTGTTTTGCAGGGCGGGCGCGGGCGGGTGTGTGTTTGTGTGAAACATACATGCTGTTCCATATTGGCTGGATTGTTCTGAATTATCTCCGGGCCAGTGTGCGTTTAACCCTCCACTAATGGGTGCAGTGAAACCTGCTTCCTGTCATTGGCAGTCAACATTTACCGACCCTCTCCTCCTCTCCTCAGCGGCGCTCCAGGCCACACGAGCCCTCATGATCGTCGGCATCATCCTCTCCGTGATGGGCATGGGCATCAGCACCATGGGCATGAAATGCACCAACTGCGGAGGAGACGACAAGGTGCGCAAGGCTCGCATCGCCATGGTCGGGGGGATCGTCTTCCTCATCGGGGGTGAGTTCAGGGGCGTGGGTGGCACTGGCAGAAACATGGCTGATAGCACTGCACCCTATAGCACTGCAGTCAGTCGAGTTCTGCTCTGTGTTGAGGACGTTAAACGCCAAGCTGCAGTTTTTTAAGTACAGCTTTCCTCCGTGTGTAATAACTTCAAACGCCCACAGTAACGTTTTTGGGTTGCCCTACACAAGGGCTTGTGTTTTTTAAAGGCGATGCTGAAGCATTTCTTGTAGCTTTTTTTAAGCGCTAGATTCTCAAGCTGATCTGCACTGAAAAGCTGTACAGACTTTTTAAACATTGTAGTTGCTATTTTAACGTTTAGGGGGTGCTCTGTAGAGCTTCCTCCTGCTGTTTTTGGTTTGAAAACTTTCTTCTAAATAAATCTGACTGAATTTATGGAACGGTGCAGGAACAGTTTGAAACTTCCACATGTCCTGGGTTTGAGAACTCCCCTGGTTTGGGTATATTATTGAATAAACCAGGTGTCAGGAGTTTGAACAGTCATGCCCCTTGCTGAATCAGCTCTGGACTGATTGCACTGGAATAAGTCTCTCCTGCGTCTGTAGCGTCACTAGTAGGATTGCTAATCATGCTGCCGTAAGGAAGGAACGATATGTTTGTGGTAGTTTGGAAACCCAGGACAGGGTGCAGGGCTGGTGTGAGTTTTTTCTAACCCTGTGCAGAGCCTCTGAACGCTTTTCAAAAGCCATGCCTGTAACTATATGGAGCAGAGCAGGGAGCTGGAGGCATCTCTTGTCCTGGAGTTCTTCAGGTTTTGATTTATGAGCATGATTCAGTGCTTTGGAACCGGGTATGTTTCTATTAATCTATTCAGAACACAACCTAGAATACCATACAGAATAAATATATCCAGTATTGCAGGTTTTACTGTGTTTGTGTCCCATTTATAGTTGCTCTTGCTAACCCTTTCAATTTTCTTTTTATATTTGAGTGTCTCTCTCAGTACAGGAATTCCTCGAAGGGGTGAAGTTTGAATATGTTTTTTTTTCTTTGTGTTTCTTTGCCTGTGATTGGATTCTGTGTTTCCTGGGAGCTCATGGTGCGTCTCTGTTTGCAGGGCTGGCTGCGTTGATTGCATGCGCCTGGTTTGCAAACCGGATAATTCGGGATTTCTACAACCCCTTCACTCCCGTCAACACCAAGTACGTGCCCACACCCAGACTGTTAACCCTCGCATCGCACTGGCCCTGCTCCCAGGGTTTCCCCATGCCTCCACTAGAGGCGTCTTGTTGCAATGTGTTTTGACTCGCGATCTTGTATCGCGGGTTGATATGGCGGCGATATGAGAGGAATGGCTGGTTTTCTATGAGACATTAACCTTGCTGAGGGGAGAGTGATGCTAGTTACATCAAGTCAAAAGCTGTGAAACATTCATGTGTTTTACGGGGGGGGGGATCCTTTACACCTGGGCTTCTCAAACCCCGGTCCTGGGGACCCCTGCTGTGTCTGCTGGTTTTCATTCCAACCGAGCTCTCAATTACTGAACCAGACCCTTCATTGAATTGATAATGTGCTTAATTAGACCTTCGTAATCGTTTTCAGCTCTTAAACAGCGGCAGAGTTCAAGCTACTTATCAAATGTTACAGCTAACTTGAATTCTGTGACTGTTTTAAGAGCTGAAAACAAGTAAAAAGGTCTCAAGCGCATTATCAGTTCAATGAAGGGTGTAGTTGAGTAATTGAAAAGCAGCAGCCGCAGTGGGTCCCCAGGACCGGGCTTGAGAAGCCGTGCTATGCACTTTTCAATGTTGAAATGAGTTTCACTGAGTGGTCCATCACCCCCAATTGTTCAACATTGAGTCTTTTTTTTTTTTTTTTTTTTTTTTTTTTAGCAGAAATGTCTGTCCTTAAACCGCCCCTTTTCCCCCTCTCCAGGTACGAGTTTGGCTCTGCTATCTTCATTGCCTGGGCTGGATCCTTCCTGGTCATCCTGGGCGGTGCCATGCTGGCCTGCTCCTGCCCCCGAAGGACCGGAGGAGCGCGCAAGTACCCCAGAGCCAAGTCCGGGCCCCCCAGCACCACCAAGGAGTACGTGTGAGTGCTCTCTAGGGGTGCAGCACTGGTACAGCGGGAGGAAGTGCCCAGCAGGGGGTGCTATCGCAAACCGCAACACCATTATTTTGTAGCTCTACAGATTTTTTTTCCAATCTTGTTTTCCTAGAAATACTGAGAGTTCAAACCAGGCTGCACTTGCTACAGCTTGAACCCACAGCTGCATGTGTTAAACATGCATTTAAACAAATGTGACAAGGCCTGCATGTGCTATCTACAGGACTAGGAAACCCAAATCCTGGTACTGTACATATTGCACAAGCTTCAGTGACCTTGGTAGGGATCAACGTTCACCCAGAACACTGAGATGTAGAATTCCTGTTTCTTTATCTTGTTCATGTTACACACTCAGTCGCACAGCCAAACCATTAACTGTTCCCTGCAAAGAAGATGCATTGAGATTCTGACTTCCTAAAAATCATTTCATCTCTGTGATGTCAACAGGTTTCTTTTTAAGGGGGAGGAAAAAAAAAAAAAAACTCTCCTTGTTTTTTGCTCAAACTATTTTCACTTTAACTCAAGAGAAGCTGAATTTTATTTGTTTACTTCCTGTTGGTGTTACAGATAATACCGCCCCACTTCCTGTGCTGCAGCTGGGGTTCTGTTGCCTTTAACACAGACAGGCTAGCCTGTGTTTTTATAGAAATTATAGGCTTGACTCAAAGTGAAAGTAAAAATTGAAACAGTAATGGACTTGTAGTTTAAATGTGTTACTCGACAATGTTGTTTTTTTTTTTTTTAAAGGATACAGAAGGACTTTTTATTGTGTTGCTACAACTGTTTAAGGTGTGTTTTTATTTTTTTATTTTTTAAATTACTTTTGGCTTCTCACATAATGCATGGACCTCTCAGAACTGCATTTCCCATCATCCTTGGGAAATGTAATTCTGAGAGGTCCATACATGTACGTGGGAAGCCATTTTGAGGCAGGGAATGCAATTTTAAAGTAGTAAAAAATAAAAATTTGAAACAACACACACACACCTCTTACATAAACAGTTGTAGCAACACATGGGAACATGTAACACAATCAAATAAAAAGGTCCTTTTTATATACTCTATTTGGGGTTAGGAATTGGAAATCTGTTTTGGGATACTGAGGCTGGCAATAACACAAACTATATATATATATAAAAAAAATATTAGAATGAGTTGTGTGTGGGATTATTATTAAACTATATACCAACCTGTGTGTAGTGGGGGAGGTACTTTTGTGTTTTTGGAGAGGGTGGCTGGTTGAACAATGAAGTGTGTAAACGGAACATTCTGCTTGTATAATGCTGTTCGTTTTTTGTACTGTAACATCCCCCATGTTGCCATTTTTTTTAGGAAAAAAAGTTCCTTTTTAACAAAGGATATAGAATAAACATGTGTTGTATCCTGTTAGTTTTAAACTTTTTTTAAAAAAATAAACAAGCTTTTGAAGTGTGTGTGTGTGAAATCAATTTTGATAAATAAAGTTTCGGGTTACATTTCTGTGGTTTTTGTGTTTTCTTTTTAAAGGTGTAGAAATTGAGATGCTGCTTTTTTTTTTTTAACACGCAGGGAAGTCTGGTTTGAAACTTGCGAAGGGCTTTCTTTATCACAAGCTGTTGATAGACAGGGTCTGTCTGTACTCTCTCCTGTTTGCCCAGGCACTGCCATAATCTGGTGTCAAGAGAAGCCTTACGAGATCAGAAAGCCAAGAGGGAGCTTGTTTAGAACCGCAGGTAGAGGGCTGTACAGTGCTTTTACATCGCTGACTCAAAAACATAACAGAAGTGTTGTGTTTTGTTTTTTTAATGCAGCACTAGCTTCTCTTATGGTTGCATTTCATCAGCTTTCCTCAATGTTCCACAAGTAATGCGCTTTGCTCAGAATTCCATCTGTGTTCTGGGTATTTCCAATAGCCAAAAAAATCCAATACAAAAAAAATAATTCTGCTTGGAGCTGCTCTTCAGTTCAGGTACCTCGTACACAAGCGATCATGGTTTGGATCTACTCTTTTCTTTTTTTATTGAAGGTCTGAGTGCATGCATTTTGTGTTTGTTACTGTTGGGTCCTAAGATTGTACTGGCAAAAGTTTTTTTTTTTTTTTTTTTTTTTTTTTAGAAAGTGTCCTACGTGTGTAACTGCAGATCGTGCTGTTCGTTCAAGAGCTTGTTCAGTTTCTTCAGAGTTTCCTGTTGCTTAAAAAGTTGCTGAAAGTAATTGTTCTGCATGCAGTTTGATTTCTACATCCTGTCATTCACCCAGAGACTAGTTGCGATTGTGATTTACTGTATTGTTGCTGCAGACAGCTTAATGATATTAATTTTTTTTCATTGACTTTGCCAAGAGGTGCATTAAGTAGATTTGGGGGGGGGGGGGAAAGCAGGAGATCCAGCCAGCCAACTCAGTATTGAGATTAGTGCACAGTAAAAACACAGTAGGGTAGAGTGGATGCCGTGACTGTGGGTTTATTTGTGATGGGTCATGGTGACGAAAGTTCATCAGCCATCTAAGATGCAGTAATAGAGAAAGGAAATTAAAAAAAAAAAAAAAACCTTTACAAAGCACACAAGAAGTGGTGGCAGAGCTGTATCACAAAACTAACAAGAGACATTTGAGGACCCCAGGTGGAGGTGTTTGAGCTCACCTGACACCTGGCCTGTAGGGTGCACTGTAGCACGATGAGAAAAAACCCAGTCCCTGCCAGTCTTGCCTCTCTAACCCACAGGAGCACCAGAGCAAACGCGACGCACTCTCTGGCATTCCTAGCAAAGACCAGCAACTTTGCACAGCCAGGATGCAAACCTGCACTCCCGACGGCATGACTCTCTGCATGCCTTCACCAATAAACCCTTGTTTTCAGTTTTCATTATGAAAATTCAGAATGCAGCTTTTTTCAATCAATAAAGACATTTATTACAGACATTCCTTCAAATTGCATACATATATATTTGCATTTATTTTTGAAGAGAAATATAAAGATCAATTAACAAAGCTTTGTACATTACAAAATATCCCATTCCAACCAAGATGTTTTGATAAAAAATAAAAGATAAAAAGCATGCAAGTATAACAAACAATAAGAAATCTCACTTGTGCAAACCATGGCTGAAGAACTGAAGTTTGGCTACTTCATGCACTGCTTGACCAAAACAGCCCCCCAAAAAAACAGGCACTGGACCTTTTCGCTTTGTTTAAAGATGCATTTCAAAATGAAGCAGTGGTTTTGTAGCTTGGCTTGGTGATGGCGATGCAGGGCCCCGGGGCTGCTAGGCAACGGGGGTCAGGTGAAGACTCAGAGGGAAAAGGCCATTGCTGTTCAGAATGTCATCCAGCTCTTCATCCTCAAGCACAACTGAAATGAGAAGCGAAAAGCTGGCGTGTGCTATTATATACACTTGAGACCTTGTCCAAACATAATTGATCATTACAGACACGGTGGCGGCTGTTAACTAAAGTGATGCAATTTCTTACAAAATGATTAATGATTTCTTACAAAATGATTAATGATTACAAAAGACAGTGCGTGGCTGCTGAACATCGGTATCACTGTCCACTACGTCTCACACAGATGTATTGTCCTGCATGTTCAATCCGCGGGGAAATACGATCTTAGGGTTTCAGAACACCTGGCAAAGTTTAGAACAAGCACAGTCCTTACCTGTGCCGGCTCCCCTGTCATCGAATCGCAGATAATCCGCGGATCCTAAACTTTGCGCAATCATCCCAAACTACTAGCGACTGTAGTACAGCTCCGAGTAGCTAAATTCACTGCGACTGATCATGTGTGACCTTTGTTATCCTATGTACACCAGACCTTTTCACTTCTGTGTTAACATACTTGATCAAGCTTGTGTGGATATGTTATGCACCTCTATTCACTGCTTGAACATTCAGCAACACGGGAGTTGACGCGCTCCTGGCAGGGGAGGAGGCCACACTAGACAGAAAGATAGATACAATATAAGGAGTTTCTAACGCAGCTATCAATATTAACAATAACTCACCTTTCTTCGATCTCCCAATGTCTCCGAGTTTGGGGGCGCGCTTGCCGAGTCTGCGCTGCGGAGAGTCGAAGCTGAGCTGACTCGGGTTATACAGTGCCGCCGCCACCGCTGCCTGACCTGGGTCAGAAAGAGCCTGGCCGGGCTGGAACCCCCTGGCTTGAGGGCTCCCCGAAATCCCAGCTACTCCGTGCATCTCCTCCGCCCTGGGCAGGACGCCTCCCAGCTCTGTCGCTTTCTGCTCGCTCTCTCGCTGCTGTCCCTCAGCCTCTCTCTTCACCAAGGCGCACCAGTCGGTCGGGCTTTCCCTCCGTTCCTCTTTACAGGCGCAGCAATAAATCATAAAGATAATATATCTGTTTGTAAAAGCTAGAGCTAGAGGCGTCCTGTTGAAAGTCAGAGTACAAAATGTAACACACCAATTTCTTTTTAAACAACAATAATAATAATAATAATAAAAAATAATAATAATAATAATAATAATAATAATAAATAACTCATTACAGTCGGTACTGTCAGGACTTTAAAAGTTATTCAAATATATGTTCTCTTTAAAGCAATATTGAAATCATTTTAAAGATTAACAGCAGCTTTCTTACGTTATTTTTGCTGGCTCCTATTCCCTTCTTGTTGTTGTAATGCGACTGCCGGTCAGTGTGGGTCCTTCTCCTCTCAGCGCCTATGCAGTTACCGTCACTCGCTTCTGTCCTATCGGCTCTGTTTGAATGCGATTGCATTAGCCTCCCTTTTAAAGAGAAACGACACCGAAACACAGAGAAAGGGGCTTTCCAGCGGCGCTCGAAATCCCCCGTTTGGTATTTTTGGTGTCGTCACAGTCAACAGAGCCACCCTAAAATGCGAATTCTAGGGGTGTGGGGGGTGAGGAGCAAATAGAGACCTGTTAACCAAGTTATTACATGTACAGTAATCTCGGGGTAGATGGGGTGTTTGTCTGTCTATGACTGTGTCTCTGTATGTCCTCTTTTAGTTCAACATGTAACTAAAAAGGCACTTGTCTAACTGTGATGCGTCTTGCGAAGTACCTTCTGCCTGCCTGTCTGTATGTTTGCCTGCCTGCCTGTCTGTCTGCCTGTTTGCCTGTCTGCCTGCCTGCCTGTATGTTTGCTGTCTGTCTGCCTGTTTGCCTGTCTGTCTGTCTGCCTGCCTGTTTGCCTGTCTGTCTGTCTGCCTGTCTGTCTGTCTGCCTGTTTGCCTGTCTGCCTGTCTGCCTGTTTGTAAATTGGCTGGATGTCTGGACCTTCTCCTCTCAAGCCTGCACAGCCTGTCTGTATGCCTGTTGCCTGCCCAGTGGACGCCTGCCAGACAGGACTGTATGGACGGACATGTTTGCCTGTCGTCTGTCGGACCTGCCTGACATGACGGTCTGACAACCTGTCTGGACGGACGGCACGTCGGACAAACTGCTGCCTGACTGTATGTTGCCTGCCCTGCCCATGTCTTGCCTGTCTACCTGTCTGTTTGCCTGTCTGTCTGCCTGCCTGTCTGTATGTTGCTGTTTGCCTGTTGCTGTTGTCTACAGACAGACGAGGACTGTCTGACGGTCTGCATGTTTGCTGTCTGTCTGCCTGACTGCGTCTGTCTGTCTACCTGCCTGTATGTTTGCATGTATACCAGCCTGCTGCCTGGACTGTCTGCCTGACGGCGTATGTTTGCTGTCTGGACAGACTGTACAGTGTGCCTGTCTGCACGGACAACTGTGTTGCAATGACCTGTCAGCCATGCCTGCCGGTCGTTTGCCTGTCAGTCTGGTCTGCTGCTCACCTGGCCATGACAGACTGTGGAACAAAAACCACCACAATGTATGTCTGCCTGTTTGCCTGTCTGTCTGCCTGCCCGTCTGTCTGTCTGTCTTTCATTTCTGAGTTTTGCATATACAGAATGTAGAGAACTGCTCGTCCAATTTTGATGAAACATGCCAAGGACATTTCTATTGAAAACACAATTGACTGGGAATCCTGTTGCTGGTTTCAGGTTTCTGCAGTGGTAACCAGTCAGACTGCTGCAGCATTCGACGCGTTATCTCAGATGATCTCTTCAAGAATAGCAAGCTATTTATTCAACAAGGAGTGGGGTCCAGCATTTTGTAAATAATTCTCTTACAATAACTGTGCATAGCATTTACCAAATACATCTTTGATTGGCATGTTTTGAACAATGGAATTCGTTGTGCTGCTCAGCGCTGACAGATTGTTTATATCAACCAAATAACCGGCCAAAAACAACCTCAAACCAGGACTGCCACTCAAACCTAATTACCGGGCTTAGGGGGTGGAAAGCTGCCTTTGACTCAAAGGCGAAATTCCTGGCATCGTTCAAACCGGAGCAGAAGAATCCGAGATATATATATGACTTGAGTTGAGGGGAGGGAGTAAATATATTTTTGTATATTTTTTATACAATAAATAAATATATTTTTCTTTTAAATCTATTCCTGATTACATCCTCCATGTTGTTATTTAATACACACAAATTATGAACTTATATAACTTGTAGGCTTCCTGGAATCTTGGCAAATACTTCACTGTGATTGATTGATTTCTGATAGGTGATCTGTATTGTTGCTATGGAAGCGCTGTCATAACATTCTGTTGTTATGGTGATGAAATGCCGGGATGTTATTTTATAGACTGGTCTTTTCATTATAATTAGGTGATTAAGTGCTTCAGTCACAGTCACTCAAGTCACAGTCACCCCCCCCCCCCCCCCCCCCCCCTTGGGCAGGGAGCGCACGCTTCCCTACTCCATGTGTAGAATATTGCTCTGTTTGTACAGCCTGTACTGCATGTAAACCTTCTTTTTTAGCTTCTCTAGAGGAAGTTAATATTCCCCGTTGTGTAATTTGCTCAGCGAGCTTTGATTCCTCTTCATTTGCATGAGATTGATCACACCAGTCACACAATCGGTAAGGTCTTCATCTTCCATTCTACAGGTGCGTCCTGTCCCCTGAGCTCCCCCTTGTGGTTAAGTGACACCATTGCATTTGTACGTTAGGATCCACTGTGGCGGTTGGGCCAGGTGACCCCTTGTGGTTACGGAACTACGGGGGCCTCGGTTATCCGTAATAATATATTTAGGAGCCCCCCAGTTTCAAACCAAGCTGTGTCGGGGGCGGAGCCAATAGGCATGGCTGCTTCTCTATATGGGCGGGGTCAAAGTTGGTTCTGTAGAGGCCAGGTGGGAGGCGGGCCTCCAGTGTCTGTTCAGGTTGACATGCAGCGCGGCCAGCGAATCACGAAAAAGGTCTTGAATGAATGGCGGGGCGATCAGCCAATCGAAGAGCGGCATTGCGTTGTAGGGCGTTTTTTTTTTTTTTCTGACGGGTGAACCCCCCCCCTCCCCTCCCCTCCCGTCGATTAGCGAGAGTCTCTATCATGCGGCTCAGCCCCGGCATTAACAGCGGCAGGACTAATGCTGCAATTAAAATAAAACGGCTCTGCGTTTCCTTTCATAATAAACTCGCAGCCGGGGCGGGGAGGGTTGGTTTGGGGTTTTTTTTAAGCAGTGGCTGCAGCGGTGCCTCCCCCCTCCGCCCCCGCAGCGACGCTGGAAGCCCGCAAGTGACCGATCAGCAGCACCGGCGGGCCGGCCAGGCTGGGAGTACCCCGGGACACAGGCGGAGCCCGGCCGGTAACGGGACTGCAGGAGACCGGCGGAGAGGCGGCGAGCATGGGCGGGTCCAACGGGGCCTTTTATAAGGTGAGGAGAGAGGAGAAAGGTGACAGGGCCTGGGTCGTATTAAATAATCTTATTGAAAGAAAGGCGATAACTCGGAGAAACCTGGACCTGCAGGGGTTTTAAAACAAATTGTGACCGGGTCGGGTGTCCAGATCATTCTTTCAAACGGTGATTCATCATGAAGTAACTCGGCGAAAGGTGCAGACGGACATCTAACGACATTTAACGTTTTATTTTTTTTTTCTAATAGGGTAGTGTGCTGATAGTAGACCGATCCTGCCCCGTGAATACTCGGTGTTTACGGTTTCGGCATATCTTCGCCAGCCCACCAATAATACAATGTTGTATGCTGTTTGATCTGCTTCCCAGCCGTATTTGATCGGCATCAAACACATTTTGAGAGGTTTCTTAGTAATCCTCCCAGTCCCTCCTCAGCTCCACTAGAGCCACACTGCTTCCCTCCCTCCCAGTCCCTCCTCAGCTCCACTAGAGCCACACTGCTTCCCTCCCTCCCAGTCCCTCCTCAGCTCCACTAGAGCCACACTGCTTCCCTCCCTCCCAGTCCCTCCTCAGCCCTAGAGCCTCACTGCTCCCCTAGAGCCACACTGCCACACTGCTTCCCTCCCTCCCAGTCCCTCCTCAGCTCCACTAGAGCCACACTGCTTCCCTCCCTCCCAGTCCCTCCTCAGCTCCACTAGAGCCACACTGCTTCCCTCCCTCCCAGTCCCTCCTCAGCTCCACTAGAGCCACACTGCTTCCCTCCCTCCCAGTCCCTCCTCAGCTCCACTAGAGCCACACTGCTTCCCTCCCTCCCTCCCAGTCCCTCACTCAGCTCCCACTAGCCCTGCCACACTGCTTCCCTAATATCCCAATCCCTTTGAGCAGGGTTAGAAACTCACACTAGCCCTGCTGCTGCTGCACCCAGTCCTGGGGTTCAGAGCTCCCCTCAATGAAGTCTATTATTATTAATATTGCAATGATCAGGAGCCAGGAGTTTGAGCAGGGTTAGAAACTCACACTAGCCCTGCTGCTGCTGCTGCACCCAGTCCTGGGGTTCAGAGCTCCCCTCAATGAAGTCTGTTATTATTATTAATATTGCAATGATCAGGAGCCAGGAGTTTGAGCAGGGTTACAAACTCACACTAGCCCTGCTGCTGCTGCTGCTGCTGCTGCTGCACCCAGTCCTGGGGCTCAGAGCTCCCCTCAATGGAGTCTCTTATTATTATTAATATTGCAATGATCAGGAGCCAGGAGTTTGAGCAGGGTTAGAAACTCACACTAGCCTGCTGCTGCTGCTGCTGCACCCAGTCCTGGGGCTTCAGAGCTCCCCTCAATGAAGTCTATTATTATTAATATTGCAATGATCAGGAGGCAGGAGTTTGAGCAGGGTTAGAAACTCACACTAGCCCTGCTGCTGCTGCTGCTGCACCCAGTCCTGGGGTTCAGAGCTCCCCTCAATGAAGTCTATTATTATTAATATTGCAATGATCAGGAGCCAGGAGTTTGAGCAGGGTTACAAACTCACACTAGCCCTGCTGCTGCTGCTGCCCAGTCCTGGGGTTCAGAGCTCCCCTCAATGAAGTCTATTATTATTAATATTGCAATGATCAGGAGCCAGGAGTTTGAGCAGGGTTACAAACTCACACTAGCCCTGCTGCTGCTGCTGCTGCACCCAGTCCTGGGGTTCAGAGCTCCCCTCAATGAAGTCTATTATTATTATTAATATTGCAATGATCAGGAGCCAGGAGTTTGAGCAGGGTTACAAACTCACACTAGCCCTGCTGCTGCTGCTGCACCCAGTCCTGGGGTTCAGAGCTCCCCTCAATGAAGTCTAGTATTATTATTAATATTGCAATGATCAGGAGCCAGGAGTTTGAGCAGGGTTACAAACTCACACTAGCCCTGCTGCTGCTGCACCCCCAGTCCTGGGGTTCAGAGCTCCCCTCAATGAAGTCTGTTATTATTATTAATATTGCAATGATCAGGAGGCAGGAGTTTGAGCAGGGTTAGAAACTCACACTAGCCCTGCTGCTGCTGCTGCACCCAGTCCTGGGGTTCAGAGCTCCCCTCAATGAAGTCTGTTATTATTATTAATATTGCAATGATCAGGAGCCAGGAGTTTGAGCAGGGTTACAAACTCACACTAGCCCTGCTGCTGCTGCTGCACCCAGTCCTGGGGTTCAGAGCTCCCCTCAATGAAGTCTGTTATTATTATTAATATTGCAATGATCAGGAGCCAGGAGTTTGAGCAGGGTTAGAAACTCACACTAGCCCTGCTGCTGCTGCTGCACCCAGTCCTGGGGTTCAGAGCTCCCCTCAATGAAGTCTGTTATTATTATTAATATTGCAATGATCAGGAGCCAGGAGTTTGAGCAGGGTTACAAACTCACACTAGCCCTGCTGCTGCTGCACCCCCAGTCCTGGGGTTCAGAGCTCCCCTCAATGAAGTCTAGTATTATTATTAATATTGCAATGATCAGGAGCCAGGAGTTTGAGCAGGGTTACAAACTCACACTAGCCCTGCTGCTGCTGCTGCTGCTGCTGCTGCACCCAGTCCTGGGGTTCAGAGCTCCCCTCAATGAAGTCTAGTATTATTATTAATATTGCAATGATCAGGAGCCAGGAGTTTGAGCAGGGTTACAAACTCACACTAGCCCTGCTGCTGCTGCACCCAGTCCTGGGGTTCAGAGCTCCCCTCAATGAAGTCTGTTATTATTATTAATATTGCAATGATCAGGAGCCAGGAGTTTGAGCAGGGTTACAAACTCACACTAGCCCTGCTGCTGCTGCTGCACCCAGTCCTGGGGTTCAGAGCTCCCCTCAATGAAGTCTCTTATTATTATTAATATTGCAATGATCAGGAGGCAGGAGTTTGAGCAGGGTTACAAACTCACACTAGCCCTGCTGCTGCTGCACCCAGTCCTGGGGTTCAGAGCTCCCCTCAATGAAGTCTATTATTATTAATATTGCAATGATCAGGAGCCAGGAGTTTGAGCAGGGTTACAAACTCACACTAGCCCTGCTGCTGCTTCACCCAGTCCTGGGGTTCAGAGCTCCCCTCAATGAAGTCTAGTAATGAAACGATCAGGAGGGAGGAGTTTGTTTTTTTTAAAAGACATTGTTCCTTCCTTATAGCTGCGTGAGCAACTCCTATTAGCAACCCTGCAGGCTCAGGTGTGAGGTGTGAATGCTGTATGGGCTGATCTGTCGTTTTGATCAACACTGTGCAGGGTTGAAGCAATCAGTAACTTCACAGAGTGATCACAAAGATGAGCGTCTACTGCACACGCACGTCGTTCCACCTAGGAGGCTGTGTGGTCCAGTGGTTAAAGAAACAGGCTTGTAACCAGGAGGTCCCCTGGTTCACCAAAGTTTAGGATCGGGTGCACACCCTAGTCTCGTATCTTGTAAAGTGCTTTGTGATGGTGGACCACTATGAAAGGCGCTATATAAAAATACATAATTATTATAAGTTACATTTCTAGTTATAACGTCTAAAGGCACTGATGTCTTTTCCAGTCGTGGAGGCTGGATGTTCTAGTTTCAGACACCCCCCCCCCCTCCCCTCGTTTCTCCAGTTTTATGTGGTCGAATACACCACCTGTGACGCCACCTACAATGAGATTGTGACTCTGGAGCGAATCCGACCTCTCAATATTGCCAGCGCTAATTACAGGGAATGTGATTGCAACCTCTTGGTTAGCACTGCTTTTGAAGACGGGACCAGCGATTTTATGTTTGGGTTTTAAGAGGGAAGAAGCTGATTTATTTTATTTTTTTTTTAATTTTGGGGTGGGTGGTGGTGTTGCTACTGTTAATTCAAGGGAACGTGTTTGATTTTAAAGCCTTATTTGGCACTCTTATGAAGTGAGGCGGTGTGGAGATGGACTGGGAAGGGCGAAGGAGCCCATGGCCTGAGCGTGGCGTTCTCAGTTTTGGATGCAGTTCTGTCTGTGTGTTGTACAAGCTGTAATGCTATAGTGGGGAGAATGTTATACAGGATTGTCCCACTGTTCTTGGCAATAAGACCGATCGCCATGGAAATTCAATAAAAACGAAAAGGCTGTTTCTCAATTGTCTGGTGTGTCACTCTGTTTTTTTTTTGTTTTTGTTTTTGTGTCTGTCTTAAACTTTTTATATGTAGCCACATCAAACAATCAAAACATAATAACACTGAACTGAAAGTAAAAGGCTGTGGGGTCTGGGGAATAGGATCAGAACTGAAATAAACTCGCTTGGGATGTTGTGCCCTCTCGGAATGCCCAGAGGGTTTATCTTGAGGAATGCGCTTGTCCGCTGTAGGGAAGGGATGTTATAAAAGGTGCAAGGTGTGATGCCTCTCAAAGAAAATATCACTGTGCACAGTGCATCATGCAAGTTATGCAATAATGTGACACGTATCATACGTAGTACGTTCAAATACGTTATTTCGTGATATATATCCATATATAGCACTATAATATATCTAGATATATATATTTAATATATATCATATATATATTATATATACACCTGTAAATTTACTATAATTCACAAAAGTCATTTGCTCAAAACCAACGTCTTTGCGTGGCTATTAGTGCGCGCGTATCTCCGTGGGGGCTGTCTCAGTGTGTGCCCACATCACTAGACACTTACCCACGCACACACCCACTGAGACACTGAAAGACATGCTGTCACACGAGTGTGTCAGAGAGACCTGCGTCACGCAGCTGTGGAGAGCGAACAATGCACTCTGATGAAGGACTCGCTTGGCCGCTAATCCGAGTTCCGATCTCTCACAGAAAAAGGTGCGTCTTTCATCCACCTGCAGGCTTTGAAACACCCCGAGCTGTGAGGTCCGGGGCCCGGAGTTTATCACAAGAGAGAAACAAGCACTGCTTGCACCAGTTAATCGAGATGTCATAGCTGATGTTAATCCTAGCACATCAGCTTCTTACTGACAAAATCTTCAGTCATTCTGCAATGCTAGCTTTCAAAATCAAAATCTTCAGTCATTCTGCAATGCTAGCTTTCAAAATCAAAATCTTCAGTCATTCTGCAATGCTAGCTTTCAAAATCTTCAGTCATTCTGCAATGCTAGCTTTCAAAATCAAAATCTTCAGTCATTCTGCAATGCTAGCTTTCAAAATCTTCAGTCATTCTGCAATGCTAGCTTTCAAAATCTTCAGTCATTCTGCAATGCTAGCTTTCAAAATCTTCAGTCATTCTGCAATGCTAGCTTTCAAAATCTGTCATTCTGCAATGCTAGCTTTCAAAATCAAAATCTTCAGTCATTCTGCAATGCTAGCTTTCAAAATCTTCAGTCATTCTGCAATGCTAGCTTTCAAAATCTTCAGTCATTCTGCAATGCTAGCTTTCAAAATCTGTCATTCTGCAATGCTAGCTTTCAAAATCTGTCATTCTGCAATGCTAGCTTTCAAAATTCAGTCATTCTGCAATGCTAGCTTTCAAAATCAAAATCTTCAGTCATTCTGCAATGCTAGCTTTCAAAATCTTCAGTCATTCTGCAATGCTAGCTTTCAAAATCTGTCATTCTGCAATGCTAGCTTTCAAAATCTGTCATTCTGCAATGCTAGCTTTCAAAATCTAAAATCTTCAGTCATTCTGCAATGCTAGCTTTCAAAATCTTCAGTCATTCTGCAATGCTAGCTTTCAAAATCTTCAGTCATTCTGCAATGCTAGCTTTCAAAATCTTCAGTCATTCTGCAATGCTAGCTTTCAAAATCTTCAGTCATTCTGCAATGCTAGCTTTCAAAATCTTCAGTCATTCTGCATGCTAGCTTTCAAAATCTTCAGTCATTCTGCAATGCTAGCTTTCAAAATCTTCAGTCATTCTGCATGCTAGCTTTCAAAATCTTCAGTCATTCTGCAATGCTAGCTTTCAAAATCTTCAGTCATTCTGCATGCTAGCTTTCAAAATCTTCAGTCATTCTGCAATGCTAGCTTTCAAAATCTTCAGTCATTCTGCAATGCTAGCTTTCAAAATCTTCAGTCATTCTGCAATGCTAGCTTTCAAAATCTTCAGTCATTCTGCAATGCTAGCTTTCAAAATCTTCAGTCATTCTGCAATGCTAGCTTTCAAAATCTGTCATTCTGCAATGCTAGCTTTCAAAATCAAAATCTTCAGTCATTCTGCAATGCTAGCTTTCAAAATCTTCAGTCATTCTGCAATGCTAGCTTTCAAAATCTTCAGTCATTCTGCAATGCTAGCTTTCAAAATCTTCAGTCATTCTGCAATGCTAGCTTTCAAAATCTTCAGTCATTCTGCAATGCTAGCTTTCAAAATCTTCAGTCATTCTGCAATGCTAGCTTTCAAAATCTTCAGTCATTCTGCAATGCTAGCTTTCAAAATCTTCAGTCATTCTGCAATGCTAGCTTTCAAAATCTTCAGTCATTCTGCAATGCTAGCTTTCAAAATCAAAATCTTCAGTCATTCTGCAATGCTAGCTTTCAAAATCTTCAGTCATTCTGCAATGCTAGCTTTCAAAATCTTCAGTCATTCTGCAATGCTATTTCAAAATCTTCAGTCATTCTGCAATGCTAGGCTGAGTTTTAGTGCCCCGTGTATAATACAAAAATATATAGATTTTTTTTTTTTATTATTTTATTTTGGCTGTTTGCTTGTATGTTATAGAATCTTTCTCATAATGCGCTCTGCATAGCAGGATTGCAATTTGAACCTGATCCTTGTCATCTGTAAATACAGGTTTGCAATATGTGCAGTAGAGGGCGCTGTGAGTCCAGTCTGGATTAACACATTTACTTCACTTTGAGAAGGGGCTGGTTCATT
Source organism: Polyodon spathula (assembly GCF_017654505.1). Classification (NCBI taxonomy): domain Eukaryota; kingdom Metazoa; phylum Chordata; class Actinopteri; order Acipenseriformes; family Polyodontidae; genus Polyodon; species Polyodon spathula. The sequence continues at coordinate 3,095,838 of NC_054577.1, forward strand.
CTGTTCTCTGTGCTACACTTTGAGAAGGGGCTGGTTCATTCTCTTCTCTGTGCTACACTTTGAGAAGGGGCTGCTTCATTCTCTTCTCTGTGCTTCACTTTGAGAAGGGGCTGCTTCATTCTCTTCTCTGTGCTACACTTTGAGAAGGGGCTGGTCCATTCTCTTCTCTGTGCTTCACTTTGAGAAGGGGCTGCTTCATTCTCTTCTCTGTGCTACACTTTGAGAAGGGGCTGCTTCATTTTCTTCTCTGCTACACTTTGAGAAGGGGTTGCTTCATTCTCTGTGCTACACTTTGAGAAGGGGCTGCTTCATTTTCTTCTCTGTGCTTTGCTATGATAGTCACAGTTATTCTGAGTGGTTTGTGTTGTAGTTACTCAGATGCTATGTATTTTATGTGTTATTTTGACAATGAGTTCAGGCACAGCTCTTGAGTTCCAGTTGCCTGGCACAGGCGTGTGTAACCCAGGCTAGATCAGCTGTACGGGTCTTTATATGAGTTAGCGTCACCACCATGGCCGGGCACTAGATGGCGCTGCTATAAAGACACTTTGACTAAGTTACTTATATCTGGGGCAGGCAAGTAGAACAGAAGAGCAGCTCTTGAACTCCGATGAGAGCAACTTAAAAAACAAAAATAAATTTCTTGCAGATAATGCAGTAGACTATTCCTTTGGAATTCCGCACCTCAGAACTTCCAGTTAGAATGTCTGCTTTTAATAAAGCGATTCAAAAGGGAAACAAATCTGTAAATCAGATATTTAAAATGTTTTTGTTTTTTTTTCAAATAGCAATAAAGCCACAGCTTTATAGAACACTGACATGTAATTATATATATACTCTGAGCGAGTCACTTCACCTCCTTGTGCTCCGTCCTTCGGGCGAGACGTAAAACAAGCGAGGTCCTATTGGAAGAGACTCTGCAGCAGCAGCAGCATTTGTTGATGATGCAGAGTTCACCCTCCTGGTCTCTGGAAGTCGCTTTGGATAAAAGCATTTGCTGAATGACTCATTAATAACGCCCTATTCTATTTTTCTGTTTTATATTTTCTATATCATGTTGGATAATATTATTTCTTGTTGGATTATGTTATATCAGATAGCTAGCGCGAGGAGTCTGGGAGAGAGTGAGAGTGTACCAGCCTTTATCTTCTATCTCTATAAGAGCAGAGAGATCTGAGGGGGAGAGGGGGGGGGGGGGTAGTTAAGTACCCTCTCAAGCCTGTGCTCCCAGATGTCCCTGACAAAGCCTTCTCTGCATATTCTGTCTTATCTATTCAGCTTCTCTCCGAGACTGCCAGGGTATCTTTTGTCTGCAAAGCTACCTAATTTACTAGGGAAAGCGCCAATCTCAATGCCGCTCTCTCTGTGCGAGCACACAAAGGGCTCTATTCACATGTGGATGAGCGCCTTTCTCTTTCTCCCTCTCGCTCTCCCTCTCTCGAACGAGGGGGGGTGGGGGGGGGGGGGGGGGGAGGGGGGGGGACAGTGTACATTCGGACAGATATCTCCAGCTATAGAGATCAATTCCTGTGTCTGAGTGATGAGAAATGAACTAGACCAGAGTGTAAACCCAACCAGCAATGTCTCCTTCTGTCGCAATATTTAGTATACATTTAAAAAAAAAAATTATTATATATTCCTCAGCTCCACTAGAGCCACACTGCTTCTCTCCCTCCCAGTCCCTCCTCAGCTCCACTAGAGCCACTCTGCTTCCCTCCCTCCCAGTCCCTCCTCAGCTCCACTAGAGCCACACTGCTTCCCTCCCTCCCAGTCCCTCCTCAGCTCCACTAGAGCCACACTGCTTCCCTCCCTCCCAATCCCTCCTCAGCTCCACTAGAGCCACACTGCTTCCCTCCCTCCCAGTCCCTCTTCATCTCTACCCAGTAGACCACTCTGCTTCCCTTCCAGTCCCTCACCACTAGGCCTCCCTGTTATTCTGGGGTAATTTTCACCATCAGTATAGGTGGCCCAGCTGGGGTAGTTTACCCCCTGTTCCCTGCCCCCCTCTCCCCCCTGCTGGCTCTCTGAATATGGGCTGGGGGATTATGCGAATGGCAGGCTTGTAAAAGTGAATGCTGGGCCCATTCTTTCTCATGATGGATGACAGTCAGACTAAAGCAGCATTTACATGAGAAGAGAAGCTATTGAGGGAACCAGCGAGCCAACCCAAAGACTTTCACACTCTCCCAACTCTCCCCATCGTTCTCTCCTCTCTGATCCCTCTCTCTTTCCCTTCTCTCCCTACCCCCTCCTCCTCCTCTCCCCTTCATTGGCAGAGAGCGGGAGAGAATGGAAAAAGTGAAGGAATGAGAACAAGGAGAGAAACGAATGTTGAGGGGAAGAAACTAAATTGTGAAAGAGAGATGGACAGGAGAGAGTTGGGGCAAAGAGAGGGAAAAAGCTTTGGAGAGATAGAGAGGGGGGAGGGAATTATAGCGAGAGGGTGCAGTTTTGGAAGAGGGGAGAGTGAAAGAGAGTTAGCCTCAGTTACGTTACACTTCCTCTTTTCAATGCACCTGTTGTCTTATAAACACTGACACACGTCTTCAAGTGCACTTTTCCCTTCCTGCTGTATGCTGTGTGCAGTCTACAGTGCTATGGGGTATTGGGTTTCCTCTGAGCTGTGACTGTGCTTTGAGTTGTTTTAAAAGCCCAGCTCCTTACCCAAGCTCTGATTCCTCCCACTCTCCCTCTCTCCAGTATCTCCTTGGTTACCTGCAGCTTCCCTGGACCCTCTCGGTGACATCAATCTAAAAGTACATTCAGGTTCGATCAGTTACTATGTGATACAGTGCAGACCGGACAGCCGATTAGATGGCGTGAACACGGTGTTCTGGGAATTGCATTGACCGAAGCACTTTTGAAAACTTCAGCGAGGGGGTCTAACTAAACACAGCAGGTAGATAAAGAGCCAGTCCCGCTGTAACGAGCAGCGCTGTGTGACACACTGCCGTTACGGATTCTGTCCAGTCCCCCGCCGGTTGGATGAGACGAGGTTAAAAGCTTTGCGGTTAACGATGCTGGCGTGCCCCTCTGTGGTGGAACCAGCTGCCGGAGATCTTCAGTACAGCTCTGTCTCTCACTGCCTTCCTCCGTCCTGTTTAAACGTAACCCGACCTCAGCACCGCGTCACTGGATCCTCACTATTGCGCTGCCCTTGCACTATTGCGCTATCCTTGCACTATTGCGCTGTCCTTGCACTATTGCGCTGCTAATCCGTCACTGTAGATATAACTCGCTATGATCCGAACTTGTTGCATCGTATTTCCTTTTGTAGTTTATTAGTATATGTTGTACTCGCTATAATGGAGTTTATTTATCTGTTATGTTTGATAGTGAGGTCTGTATGTATTGTTTACTGGTCTATATTCCCAAAGCTATTTACTTCAAACGGTCATTAACTTTTTTTTTTTTTCTGTAGGAAAACAAAACACCAATAATAATAATAATAATAATAATAATAATAATAATAATAATATTGACAACTTAAAAGATCAGCATTTTGATGGTATTTTATGTCTTGTTTGATGACTGTATTGGGTGCTAAAAGGTGTCATTCTTTGTGTATAACTCTATCCACTGAACTCGCTTCCCGTGTTTTCAAATAACCTGCACAGGTCGTGTGTCATTAGTCGTGTATCTGTTCGGTAAATATGAGCCACGACTTACTTTGTTTAGCTGCTCTTGCCGATCACATTAAACGCTTTTGGTCCGAAAAAAAAAATGAACGCTTAGATTAACAACTGCGCTGCAAAAAAACAGAACATGCAATCACAAAACTAAACTGGCGATACGGCGGCAATAACGCCAGCTCGACTGCGGACGCTCGTATTAAACCCCAGCGAGGTGTCGGCGGAAACGCGCCGCTGGTAAGTCGCTCCCACGAACTGTCACACGGCTCTCCGCTCTCATTCGGATAAAATAAGGGTGCAAATGCGGTGCTAGTGTTTGTGAATGGATTGCCACAACGACTCTCCCAAAGGCTATTGTTAAAACGTTCAGAAGTCAGCCCCCCCGTCCCGTCCCCTCCCTCCCTCTGTCAATAGTGGCCATCTGAATTTCATTGCGGCTATCGGCGACTGCGCGTATCAGCATTAGCGCATAGAGTCTGCACGGGGGAGGGCACGGGCATCGTTACTCGGTTGCATGTATTTCTTAGCCAGGGTTATAGGTACAATTCAGACGCGCCATAGAATATAATAAACCTACTGTAGTATATTTTGCTATGAATGCGACTTTACAATGCACGCGCCTCATAAACTTGGGATATTGTGTAGCGTGCACGGGGGAAGGCAAGAGCAGACAGAACACCGACAGTTATTTCATCCCATTTGCTTTTAGCTTCTCCCCTATGCAGTTTTCGCATAGATGTTAATTTTCCATTTCTATACCGTCTACTGTTCAGCGCAGCCTGCGTCACGGTCAGCGTTTCCATCTCACTGGCGGCTCTGACTGACAGGTTTGTGTTGGAGGCAGTCTGTGATTCTGGCACTACTCCTGTGCGGTAAAGTGCAGTAAAGTTTAGCTCCTGTCTCTCAAGTCTCTGAAGCTTTGCTCTTTGTGTGAAAAGGACCTCGGGTTCCTTTCGAGTGTTTTGTATTTCCTGCGTGCTTGAATGACAGAACAACCAAGCGCCACTCAAACTGCCAATGTGGCCTTCGTTCCCTGCTTCTGTTTCCCCGGCAACGCTTTCGGATTCTATTCAGAAGCTTCTTTTTATACAATCGAACCCCCCAAGCTTCTCTTCTTTTCTCTTTTCAACATAAAAACAGCCACCCACTCCCTCTGCAGTCCTTACAATCCCCCTTCCTCTAACTTCCTCCCCTTCTCCCTCTCCCTCTGCTGTAAAAATGTTTTTAACAAGTTCTCAACAAGTTCCATCAAGGTCCCTACACTAGAGCCACACTGCTTCCCTCCCTCTCAGTCCCTCCTCAGCTCCACTAGAGCCACACTGCTTCCTTCCCTACCAGTCCCTCCTCAGCTCCACTAGAGCAACACTGCTTCCCTCCCTCCCAGTCCCTCCTCAGCTCCACTAGAGCCACACTGCTTCCCTCCCAGTCCCTCCTCAGCTCCACTAGAGCCACACTGCTTCCCTCCCTCCCAGTCCCTCCTCAGCTCCACTAGAGCCACACTGCTTCCCTCCCTCCCAGTCCCTCCTCAGCTCCACTAGAGCCACACTGCCTCCCTCCCTCCCAGTCCCTTAGCTCTACACCAGAACCACACTGCCTCTCTCCCACGCAGTCTATGTGGGGTCTAACTGAAGTGCTATATAGTCTTAGCACATAGACTTTTGGCAACTTTCACTTAATGCGATTTCACTAGCTGACGCAGAATGTTGAATTTAGGTACTTAATGAAAAATGGGAAAACAGAGAAAACATAATAACAATGACCCATAGGGGGCACTGTTGCATCCCTCGTCTTGTGGTTAACTAACTCAGAAATAACTAAATTAAACACTTAAAAGACCAACTGAAATTTTCAGTCAGAAATAATGTTCAATATGGCTACTATTTCCACAGCAAATGCCCCAACCCCATTAACAGCCCCCTCTATTGGCGATATGTTGTATTGCAGCAATGTGTTCCTCTTTGCTTTGTCCCTGCAACCCCGCAGATCACCTAAACTACATTTCAAAATGAGAATTTCACCAGAGATTAAAAAAAAAAAAGCGGTTTAATTTTATTGGAAAAGACCACTAGGCGTGGGCAGCTGGAATCCATGTCCGACCCCTTTATCTTTGGATCCTTTCTGAAGGAATTTCATCAATCTTCCCATCAGCTTGGACGGCAGACATTAAAGTCCTCAAATGCAAACGCTGCCCGGAAGCCTGACTCAAATAAAATTTTATGGCGGTTCCACAACTTGATAACGGCTATTTTACCGACAGAATTTTGATTTATTTGGGACTATCCTTTTAAAAATTGAATTCTGTGTCATTCAAGTATGTTCCAAATCTCAATTTAAAAAAGGACATTTTACAGCATCTACGTGCGTGTGCGTGTGCGTGTGTGCGTGCAGTTTGGTCTGACTGGAGTTAGAAATTGTAAATAAAAATATAGTGAGAGTCAATGAGAAGGCCCCACAAGTATAAGAATGCAAACGTGTGCGTGTGCGTGTGTATAAGGGGTTATTGGAAAAGACTGGGATGAAAGGTTAAAAGCAATTTGTGTGCACGTGTGACTAGAAAGTTTGTTTTGTAATCTACAGTGCAGTAGATTGAAGACTGTTTGATTTTGCTTTTTAGAAAGAAAGAAACAAGAGCACATTGGTCGCTCGGGAAGAATAACGTGCTTTTCATTTACCGCGCCCCTTCTTTAGTCATGGAAATGCGGTACTGGCTTGCAACGCCTGTTTCGTAAGGCTGGGAGCGGATTGGCAGAGCTGGGGAGGAATTATCCTTATAAACTAGCTTCGTCAGCAGGCGTGAAATAACTTTTTTTTTTAAAAAACTGTTTTAGTGTTTTAGGAAGCAGTGCGGCAGAGAAGTTAAACTGGGGAGTATTCCAGAACTGTTTTCAAACTGTTATTGAGAACGGTGATGCAAATGTAGGTACGTTACTTTAAAAATAAAATAAAATAAAACCATAGGACTTGTCGATGCGACTTACTGTAAGTATTATAATAATAATAATAGTCATTTTCAGTCTGGTTCCCACCTCTACCCGGGGGTGAACTAGCAGTAACTGAATCTATCATTGCAAGCTGAATGCGTTTTTCCTATATTTTACTACAAAACCGCTCTCGACTTCAGCTTACCCGTGTTCTTGGTCTGTTTTGTAATTCGATAAACTTTCCTCGCTGCTGTTTCCATTGTTTTTTTGTTTTTTTAATAATAATAATATGTACAGTATGATGGAACACGAGTTAAAGTCGCCGGGGCCCCCGCCGTCCCATCACCCCGGCTCCGGGGTGTCACCTGTGGGAAGCGGCGTGGGAAGTAATCACCCCGGGGCGAAGGGCGCTTGCCCTCCCGGCAGCGACCCCATGGACAAAGTTAAGCGGCCAATGAACGCCTTTATGGTCTGGTCGCGGGGACAGAGACGAAAAATGGCCCAGGAGAACCCCAAAATGCACAACTCGGAGATCAGCAAACGACTAGGAGCCGAGTGGAAGCTACTGACAGACGCAGAAAAGCGGCCCTTCATAGACGAGGCCAAGCGCCTCAGGGCGCTGCACATGAAGGAGTACCCAGACTACAAGTACAAGCCCAGGCGCAAGAGCAAGCCTCTGTTGAAGAAGGACAACCCGGCTGGAAAGTACCCCCTCTCGGCTGGCAACCTGCTTGCGGCGGCGGCGGCGCAGGGACCCGGAGGGAGTCCCAGAATGGACAGCTACGGCTGGGGCCCCACTGGGGGGTACGCGGGCATGCAGAGCGAGGCCCTTGGGTACCCCCAGCAGCTACACCGCTACGAACTGTCGACCCTGCAGTATCCCCCTGGCATGGCCCCAGCGCAGAGCTACCTGAGCGGTGCAAACTCATACAGGTGAGTTTTGACAAAACGTGTTACTGTTTCTAAACAAACAAAAAAAAGACATTTTAAAGTTTGTTGTTTGTTTTTTTTTAATTGTTTACTCCGTACATTTTGTTTAAAGAATGAATGAATGTATTTCAAGGCGGTTTCCTTTATTCAGTTTTACATTTCTACATGCATTCGATGGGTAAACATTGCAATTAGTGTGCAAAACATACTTGTGTAATATTGACCCTGTGGGAAATGCAGCGTTCATAAAAATGCACACCCTTGTTTTTTTTTTAGGCCACAGTGCGCGTATGTGTTTCTTCAACGTTGCTGGAGAAACGAACACGTAATACCTACTTCATAACTGCCAACGTCATAGAAGTTAAAATTCAATTAGGCCGCTATTAAAATACTTCATATTTTAGATTTGTTGAAACTTCACTTTTCCTAAACTGGTTGAAAAGTGTGAAAAACGTATTTAACCTTTCAATGTGTTTTAACCTTGCATATATGTCAGATGTGTTTCAAATTCTATATTAACGTTTATAATAGAACTTCATAAGTCCATGTGAACGTGTAGAGTTAAATTTTATGCATTGTTTCATTGCTGTCCCGTTCATCACTCGCTGTAAAACAGCAGGGATGTCTAGTGATATTTTACACCTGTTGCAGAAGTCCGACTTTTTGCCAAGCCAAGATGCTACCAGTGGTTTAAAATACTATGAATAGAAGGGCTGTCACGTTTCTAAAACACTCTATTCACAACGTGACATAAATATGAAATAAAGTGCTTTTTCACATGACATTGAGGGCTGTTTTTAAGGTTTAAGTGTCTAACGTCCTCTGAGAATCACCTTCTCTAAAATGCTGTTTAAACGCCAAACGTGATTCATTATTACAATTTTAGTTTTAAGAAAACATTCCTTCAAACTGTTAAAGTTTTGTGAATAGGACTCAATAACAGCGGAATATTTCGCACACTTTCAACCGATTTATCCCACAGAATATGTAATAGTTATTATTATTATTTTTTTTAAAAAGCGTTTTTAATAATGAAGCATTCAGTTATGCAAACCTTTTTCATGTGGGTGTACTTAAGTGACCAAAATAGAGGGTGTCAGTGATATGCGCATTGCAGTCCGTTTTAATTATCTGTTATTATTTAATATTTTTAAATAGGGTTTTCATAATCAAAACATCAATAGTCCTTATGCGGGCAGGTGGGTTCTGCAGAGCGCGGTCTTGCTGCGCACAATGGGATCCATAACTCGGAGTGTGGGCTGCTTTCGATTTCCAACGCTAGTCCGTATTTTTTGCATGCATATATGTGATCGAAGAAAGTCTAAAACAACGAATAAACTGATGCGAAACTACGACAGTAACATCGTGTCCTGCGTCCAAAATACTGCTGATCGATCTCAGAACTTTGTCAAGTCTGGTTTAAAGGATCCCAGCGTCATTCTGTATAGTCTCCCTGCGTTCTGCGTGAAGATTTAAAAACCTTTAGCTTTCGTGTATTTAAATTATTATTATTATATTATTATTATTATTATTATTATTATTATTATTATTATTATTATATTTAGTTTTTAATAGAACGTCACCAGCACATTAGTCTTACTATAGATTAAAAGATTTAGTCTGTATTCTGTTAACTAAGATGCTGCGTAACTGAGAGATTTATACACTGTGTTATTCAGCACGCATTACATAGTTACTGTGCATAGCAGCTAAGACACTGTTATTTAGAACTGGGGTTAGTACCATCAAAATCATACTGCGCTCACAATATCACTTAATAATGAAATCTTTAAGTAGTGTTAGCAACAGCGACATCTACTGGTAATACCATGGCAATGAATCTACGCTGCCTGTATTTCAGTACCTTGCACACTAATTAAGGGCATTGCAGCCCGGTACCCGTAGCGCTAAGCAGGCTTGAGAATGGGGTGATTAGTTATTAAGTATAAAGACTATTGGTATAATATAAACGGCTATTTCCTGTACCTGTATACAAACATTCCAATGTCTTTTATAACAGATTCCAAAACACGTGTTTGATTTTACAGGAGATTTTAAACAATCAGGGGGGAATTTAATTTCTGATGCATGCACTTGTTTTAATTCATTTTAAAGTTGCAAATATTCCAATGAAATGTTCTCTATTAATTACTTTTTTTAATGGTATTGTTATTTGTGAAATGTTCGTGTTAATCTGTGTGTGTGTGTGTGTGTGTGTGTGTGCATTGATTAGACTCGTACAGCGACGATGTTGCCGCTCCACAGATTGTTTGGTCCTCAGTAGGCTGCACGTCGTATCAAACCCGCTGTGCGAGCTACTCCTGATTCCATATTTAACCATTTCTTAAACACATGAGCAAAAAAAAAAAACATTTTGGAAAAAGAAAATGTTCAAGAAGCTATTAAGAACGTGTTTATATAAATATACCCTTTATCATCTGTATTCGTAAACTTGAAAACACATGGGGGGGGGAATAAAACCTCAACACAAGACAAGTTCAAACATAAGTTTGACATGATAAAGTTAAAACTCTCATAATTAGTTGAAGAAATGTTTGTATGCTGACGTGCAGCTTAGTATATTATAGTAAATATATATTAGCTCAAAGAGACAGCTGCCCAGCGTTTCGATATGTTGTACATATCTTTCTCAAGGGAGCCTGTATGCAGCTGACCAAATGCGCTTGAAAACGGAATGATATTAGTTTATCGATGCTGTTGACCAAGATTGATAATTTCTGTTGAAACTAAATGAAACACCCTGAAACGTCCCACTCTCTACATAAGAGATGCTAGGGACTTTGGTCGTTTAAAACCAATTTAAATAAAATGTCATTCTGCAGACGGCTGTGTTCGGAGCTCGCTGGTAACCTCGTCTTGAGCAAATCTACTCACACAACAACAGACGACACACCCTACCTAAAATCGTATCATTTTCCAGCTGCGATGTTTGTCAAATACATACAGCGCAGTTACAATATTGACTTACCCCCGTGTTTAGGGATCACGAAATCAGATTAAGTCAATAGGGAGCTATGACTGAATGATTTTCCCCGTGGGCAGGTGAATGTCCCACTCCACCCCACCCAGAAATGCATACATTTTAAAACTGAAGTAAAAACCGGCCTGGCTTAAAGGCCACCTATATTTATTAATAAATATTTATTTATAATAATAATAATACGTTATGTAACGTTATCACAAGACTTGAAGCATGTTTCCTTATAAGCAAGTTGAATATCCCAATTTTAATTTTTATAATGTTTTATTAAATATAAGGCTGTATGTCAAGTTGCCTCAAATCTCAGTTTTTGCCTTGTGGTTTAACCCACATTTCTGTGTGACGTGTCTGTGTGGTGTTGTACTGTTTAATGTAGAAGGTAAGTGCGCGCAGTTCACAAACAAAAGTATACATAACAACTTTGCATCAAACATTGAGGGTCGCTGGTATTGCTTCAGAACATCAGTATAATGCATTATTATTATTATTATTATTTTTTTTTTTTTTGGGGGGGGTATTGAAATAATAACATGGGCAGCCCAGATCAAAATGGACGAGAAGAGGAGTCCATTATTGATATCATAACTGTATTAAACCAAATGACAAAGGTATTTCTAGCAGGGGAAAGAATTAACGAAGTACAGAGCTATTCAGGTGTGTGGGAGAGAATTTCTACACTGTATTTGCACATTTTGATTGCATCTGATAACTGGTGATCAATTGTTGATAAATAACAATATCTTATCTTTATATAGCGCCTTTCACAGTGGACCTCCATCACAAAGCGCTTCACAGAGGCAGGCTGTGAACTGTGCATTATATGCAGAGTCGCTTCCAATAGGAGATTGATTTAACATCTCATCCGCTGAGCACAAGGAGGTGAAGAGACTCGCTCAGGGTCACACACAGCCAGTGGCAGAGGTGGGATTTGAACCCGGGGACCTTCCGGTGACAAGCCCTGGACTTTAACCACTGGACCGCACTGCCTCTTGGGATTAATAAATGTTTTATTGCAAAACTTACTTCACAACTTTACACGAACGAACTAATCTAAAAATCGGGTGCCTACGTTTGTTCCTTCACTACAAATCTGCGGTTTTACAGCCGTTTTAAAACCTGTTTTTCCACGAGGAAGTATAATTATATCCCTAAATTCCCCTCTGTAAGATTAAGCATAATTACAGCCACAGAGGAACGTCTTTTAAGCTCTGTTTGAAAGACATTGCAGCGGTACTGCTTAAACAGGAACATTTAGGACATTTTGACTGTGGACAACTGTGTGGGAAGGTATAATCGAGTGAACAGACTACAAAAATATCCCACACTTAATGCCAGTACTGTGTGTGTGTGTGTGTGTGTATATATAAATGAAAAGATCGTGCGAACGTGGTAAAACGCCTTTATATGCTGCATCGCTGTTGTTACATCGTAGATCGCTCGTTTCTTTTAAGGAGGTGTATGGACTTGTTTCCTTTTTGTTGTTGTTGTTGAATTGTGTTATTAAAAAAAGAGATTATTTTTTTGTCATATTGATTATGAAACTTTAATAAATAAAAAATAACATGCGACACACTTGAACCCATGTGTGTGTGTGTGTAAATATAAATGAAAACATGGACTTCCCCCCCCCCCTTTAACGTAAATACCGTGCATGGCGTTATTTTAGGACTGCCATTTATTTTTTATTTATTCGTATTTTTTAGTACAAATTTTGACGATAACGTTATTTTATAATAAATTTATAATTTTATTTGTTTCCTTTTTAATTCCTTCACTCTACATCTAAGTTTTCGTATATATTTTTTTATAATTTTGTTCATATTTTTATAATTCGTGACTTGTTAAACTCCAAATCGATATTTATATTACATGCATATATTATTTTTTTTTTAAATTTTTTTATATTATTTGTATTCACCACTTTAATATTTCTTATATTATTGTGTTGGATTTGTTTCAACACGTTTGTTGTTATTTTATTTTATGTTGTTATTTTATTGTTATATTATTTATTTATTGTTTAGTATTAATTAGTAATATTATTTTATTTCTGTAAAGTTTTTAATTATTTTTTTATTTATTGGAAAAACCTTATCGATTTATTTATAATTTTGGATCATTTTATAATTATATTATCCTTTTTATCTTATTTTATTAGTGAATTTAACACCCAAAATACATAAAATGTTCCAACCGACAATTTTTTTTTTTTTTTAATAGTTTGATAATATTATATTTATTATTCTTTTGTTTTATAGTTTATAGTTTTATTTTATCTTGATTTTTAATTATTTTATCTTAATAGTATCATTTTTTTTTTTTTTTTTTTTTTTTTATATTATTATTATTTATTTATTATTTAAATTTTTTTTTTCAAGTTTTATAATTTATTTTATTTTTTATTTGATTATTTTTTTTATTTAGAAATTTTATTTTGTATTTTACTAATTATATTTTTTTTTTATATTTATCACTGTATAAATTATGTGTGTTGTTCTATTTGTTTTATAACAAAGCGTAAATCTATTTATTTTTTATTTATCTTATTATACAGAGTAGTTTAACATTATTTTTTATTTATGTTGTTATATACTCTTTTATTATTTTTATTTTAATATTACCATCACGGTGATAGTTTATTTTCATTCATTTAAGTTTACGTTTCCCATCACGGGATGTAATTATTCTATTGCACGGATTTAGTGAGATATTAAAGTGCCAGTTGTCTGTGATCCAGTAGGGAACGAACGCGTTAATTGGTTTGCATTTATATTTGTATTGCATTCAATGGAAAAGATCGTGCGAAGTCGCGGGTTTAAAACGCCGTTATATGCTGCACGCTGTTGTTACATCGTAGATTGCTCGTTCTTTTTAAGTAGGGTAGGACTTGGTTTCCTTTTTGTTTTGTTGGGGAAATGTGTTATATAAAAAGAGATTTTTGTTGGAAAAACGCGTGGAGTAAACCATGAATTAAAAAAAAAATATATTGATCAAGCATCTGTAAGTGATTCCAGTTTACACATTTTACAGGAACAGGGGTTCTGAATTTTCCATTAACCCTGAAACGCTTCAACAAGTTATATTTACACCGACTTTCCATTGCCTTTCGTTCCAACTTGTTTTTGGCAAGGCATCTGTCTGCTAAAGCAAATGTGGTTCGATAGCCAATGTTATCTTTATTTATTTTTTAACCCATCCACGACGAGCGTTTTCTTGCCAGTTATGATATCGACTTTAAACAACATTTAATATTGGTTTTGAGTGTATAAACAATTAATACGCCACTTGTGACGGGTAACTTGTATAGAAGCATTCCAGGTTTCCCTCGCCCAGTCGCCCCACTTTCCCGTCTGAGGCAGACACGCTGTGCCTGGCCCGTATGAAAACACGAGATGCTTGTCATCCAGTTTAGGCCAAACATTCAAGAAAAGAAGAAAAATGGTACAATTTTGAAAATATAAATGGATTATATATATATATATATAGGTATATATATATCTATATATATATATATATGTATATATTATATATATATAATATATTATATTATATATATAGCTATATAATTATTCATAGGCCTATAATATATATATAATGGCAGGCCTATTTTGTGTGTGAAAAAACGACCACATTCTTTTGTGAGTTCTAATAAATTTACAATGGGACCAAACTTAATGTTTATTCAGTAGAAGTTCTTTTTTTTCACACGAGTTATGCCTCACTGTTATTTTTGTACGCTTTTATAATATTTTAATGGAGTGAGAAACAGGTGTTTTCAGTTCTGTTTTTGGCTGTGGATTTAGTTATGTGGGTTTTTTTTTCTCCTATGCTGGGGGGGGGGGGATTGTAAATATGCAGCCCTCAATTGGAGTATGCAAACTAATAAGGTACGACCTCCTTCATTTTGAAAGACTCGGCCCTGTTCTTTACAATGTACTACCATGGCAACGCAAGTCTTAACAGTTTACAATGCAAAACCCATTCAAGTTGTGTGTAGGGCTGCGGAGTCCTTGAGCGCTGTCGTGCCTGGCTTGTTATTGGCTAGAGCGCTCATTTAGAAGCGGTGGGACAATGGCGGCTGGCTGAAAAAAACATTTGCAGCATTGTTCATAAATATGATGAGCATTCACGTTTTAGAATAATGTTGACATTCATTAAGTCTTATGTATATTGTTAGGGTTGTTTGTAGACTAGATCCACCTGTGCCTTGTGTAGCTCTCCTTTAAAAGCCTTGGCTAGCATTGCTTTTTAAGCAGGACCTGTAACCGTGCTGTTGGTGCCAATAAGGGGGGAATCAAGTGGATTGCAATGCCTTGAACCTGAAATAGGAGCATTTCAGTATAAGTGAACCCCTCTCTTCTTCTCTCTGCAGCCCCATGTCTTATGGAGGAGGCGGCCAGCAGGCCAGCTCCGTGATGTCAATGGTAAAACCAGAGCCGGTGTCTCACTCCCCCACTGGGGCCCCCAGCCACCACCGAGGGGGGATGCAGGGGGACCTGAGAGACATGATCAGCATGTACATCCCCAGCAACGACACGACGGACCCCGCAGGACAGAGGGGCTACAGCAGCGTACAGCAGCACTACCTGAACGGGACTGTGCCCCTGACACACATCTGATAGGAACTCTGTGCCTTTCTCTTCTCTCTGTCTCTCTCTCACTCTCTCTCTCTACACCACACACGAAGAAGCTTTGTAAATAGTCGTCAACACTTGTTTTTTGTTTGTTGGGTGGGAAAACCTAATATGTGTGTAATAATAATAATAATAATAATAATAATAATAATAATAATTACAGAAAGACCCAAATCTGAAGAAAACCAAGTTCACAATTATACATTTATTACCAACTAGAGACAGAGAGCCTTGTGAGAAACTGGCACTCTGTCTGTCTGTCTGTCTGTCTGTTTGTGGTGCTGATAAGGTACCACAGTACTGTACTCATACTAATATTGCACTAGTGATGTCACTAACTAAATGCTGTTATACACCCTGCAAGTTTCAGTATGCAGAAATATACTTTAGTGTGTGATGACCTTAGTATGATCTGTAATAACAAATCCTCACCCACATGACAGGTTCTTATCACATACTATTTTTAGTTTGCATATCAATTAATGTCAAAGCTGGCAAGATTATATCACCTACCCAATGCATTTCCTTATAGCTCAGTTGTAGATAATATGATCTGTCACATAAAACATCTTAAAAGTTGTGGATGCATTAGCAATCCTGCACCAAAGTGGGAGAAGGGATGGCGGCACGGAGAACGGCACCTGTCCTGGATGACGGCTGTCGTCATGTATTACCTGTGCCGCTGAATATACCGTTTTTACATTTGCCACTTTCATAACTCCTCTGAATAACGTAAAGATGACTGAAGTGGGCGCTCCGGTGTGTCAGGCACTCAGCAGAAAGACGACAGCATCCTTGCCGAGGCGTGTCGACCATTTGCTTAAAGTAAATTTAAGGGGATAAAAGTTGCTTTTTAAAATGAGTTTTAATTATAAAAATGGTTAGTTAAAGAACAACAGTGGATTATAAAATCATGAGATACAGCAGCTTGAAGTGTACTGCACTGGTCCTGCTCCACACACACACACACACATGCACGCACGCACGCACACACACACACACCGCTCGCAGAGTTACGTTCAAAAGTTTTGCCTCACTCTCACAGCAGAACGCGGTACTGGCGTGCATGTGTGTGGAGCAGATAAGCAATGTTATAGACACAGGGCATTACCTGAAGCAAAATGTAATTGCATTCAAATTTCACAATGTAACAGTAAAATAGGTTTTTCTTGCAAATAGCAGTAGACTTATTTATTTATTTTTTTTGTATGATTTCTTACAGCAACGTTAAGCCCCTTTTCTTTGTAAAATACATTTTAAAAAATAAATTAAAAAAATACTAACACACAGAATTAACCATTAAGTGCCCAAACCCCTGCAAACCTCACAAAACTACTGTTTTTTCAAGTAGGAGTTAAAAATATATAAATAAACAGGTCTAAATAATATGTAATTTATATTAAAACACAAAACGCTGTTTACACTGCAGAGACGGTTGTGAAATTGGACATTATCTGTGGGTTTTTATTATAATTTTTAGTATGATCATTTTTCTTTTGTCTTGTAAATTGTCGGAGCTGAGCTGTACAGATTTTAAAAAAGCCCTTATACTAAGGGTGATGCTATTATAAACAAACAAAAAATAATAATAAAGAAAACATTTGTAAATCTGTCTGCTGGAGTTTCTTTATTTCAACCCCTTGGATATTATTTATGAAAATTCAAGTTAAGAACATTCACAAACATTCGGCCCACCTATGCTGGCCTATCTTTTTACTGCCTGATTGATCTCAAAACAAGTCTGTTTTTAAAAGAACCCGGTGATTTAGCATCAACCATATGACTAGGTAACCCATTCCATCCCCTCACCACTCTCTGTGTGAAGAAGAGTCTCCTTCAACATGACTAGGTAACCCATTCCATCCCCTCACCGCTCTCTGTGTGAAGAAGAGTCTCCTTCAGCAACATGACTAGGTAACCCATTCCATCCCCTCACCACTCTCTGTGTGAAGAAGAGTCTCCTTCAGCAACATGACTAGGGAACCCATTCCATCCCCTCCCCACTCTCTGTGTAAAGAAGAGTCTCCTTCAGCAACATGACTAGGGAACCCATTCCATCCCCTCCCCACTCTCTGTGTGAAGAAGAGTCTCCTTCAGCAACATGACTAGGGAACCCATTCCATCCCCTCCCCACTCTCTGTGTGAAGAAGAGTCTCCTTCAACAACATGACTAGGGAACCCACTGGATATTTTTTTAAATCAATCTCTCTTTTTCTCTCTCTCTCTCTCTCTCTCTCTCTCTCTCTCTCTCTCTCTCACTGTGGGAGGTCGAAAGACAGATTCCAGCTAAGCGAATAAAGGCTGCATCTGTGTGATTTTAATCAGACACTCAGAGAATACCTTCCCTGTGCGTCATCTCCACCTTCCCCCCAGAAAACAATCCCATGGCACGGTCCGTTGCTGTCAGTTTCTGCTATTTTTAAACAGTCAATTGGTAACCATATTTACAGTTTTCTCAGCCAAATACATTTATTAGCACTATCAATGCAGGCATTGTAAAGCAAGTTCTTCCCTCCTATTAGCACCAGCCATCCATATTATCAATCCCCATTAACATGCGCTCTACCCAAGCCTTTACAGTTGATATGCATTACCTGTTATTGGTGCTATCAACATTATCACCGGTCTCACAACAGACAAAAACAGACAAACTGAGACAGCTCAAAACAGACAAACTGAGACACCTCAAAACAGAAAGGGGGCTGTGTCAAGTTACTGAGAGGTAAGAACATGGACTTTAGCCTTAGTTTGCACTCCTTTGAAGGGGGATCAGTGTAGTATTAAGAGCCAAGAAACTATGAACTATGATTTCTTGCATGCCTTGCACAAAACTTGCATCCACTTGGAAATTCCTTGATCTGTGCATCCCTTCCATTATCCAAGCATCGCACTAGCAATGTTCACTATACTGGACTATTGAATTAGCTGGCTCTCAGATCCCTAGTACAGCACTGAGTTCTCTACACTAGACTGTATTGAATTAGCTGCTCTCAGATCCCCAGTACAGCACTGAGTTCTCTACACTAGACTGTATTGAATTAGCTGCTCTCAGATCCCCAGTACAGCACTGAGTTCTCTACACTAGACTGTATTGAATTAGCTGCTCTCAGATCCCCAGTACAGCACTGAGTTCTCTACACTAGACTGTATTGAATTAGCTAGCTCTCAGATTGACTAGCATCAATCTTGGACTGCCTGAGGGGATGATGGATGGCCAGAACTGAAGATTTTATAAATGAGGCGAGCGAGACGGTGTGTGTGTGTGTGTTTTCCTGGAAGGCTGCCCTTGTCAACTATCTAAGCCCGGACCTCTGCTTCTAATTGGTCGTTTCAGGTTTGATTTTTTTGGGGTTTTTTTTTGTCCTTATACAACCTGCAGGTGCACACAGTAAATTCATTCCACGTGCAACGCCTCCCCTGGAGTCTTTTGTCCGCTTTCACGCCCCCCCCCCCCCCCCCCCCCCCCCCCCCCCCAGAGCCCCCCCCCCCCCCCCCCCCCCCCCCCAGCAGCCCCCTTGTTCAGCAGATTTAACCCTTGCATTTCCCGGCCATTCAAATGTCAAATGGGAATGTGGCTGATCGCTTGGTTCAGGCAGAGACAGGGGGAGGGGAGGAAACGGCTTCTCAGCGGAACTTTCCTTTAGAAATCCCCTCGAAAGAGTTTCCTAACTAGCTTATTTGATCTCAGAAATGTCTTTGACTACAAGAATTGGACAATCCTTCATAGCGTTGCTGGGTTGTTTTTTATCAATCAGATTTTTAGAATTTATAAAAAAAACTCCAGAACCTCTAACCGCAAACCAGTTCAAAAGACAAACGTCTTGCCATTCCTCTGAGGAGCTCTGTAGTGGAGAGAAAAATATTCTGAAGTGTTTCTAACTGACCAGCCACCAGGAGGAGATCTATTACACCATGTTTAAAACATATGACATAATAATCCTTAGAACTGCGCTGAAACGGGTGCCTTGAAATAGCAGCTTTTGGCTGAAGCCACGAGTGAGAATGAATTCCACGCTTTAACTCCTAGTTGCCTTTTCCATTTTCCTTTCTCTTCTTTTTTTTCACCTGGCGACACTTTCATTCGCACCTGGATTAGAAATGTTTCAGAC
The DNA here is from genome assembly GCF_017654505.1 of Polyodon spathula. Taxonomy (NCBI): domain Eukaryota; kingdom Metazoa; phylum Chordata; class Actinopteri; order Acipenseriformes; family Polyodontidae; genus Polyodon; species Polyodon spathula. The sequence goes on from NC_054577.1 coordinate 3,115,065, forward strand.
TCCTTTATGGAAATCCCTCCCCTTTTTAGGAAGCTTGAATCTGGGATAGCAGCCCATTTAACTGTCGTCCCCCCCCCCCCCCCCCCCCACACACTGCTCCCCCCTTAGTGACAGCCATGCTCTAGTCCTTGCTGACAAAACAAGACACAGCCAAAAACAGGTGCAATCTTCAAACCAGCAGAGCCTTCTTCAGTGTTATTGAAACAAATATTTCAGCTAGTGATAACACAGATGAAGGCAAGTGCTGAAACGCCTGTCTGCTTGACTCAGTTTCTTCTAGGTTCAATCACACTCATGAAGGCACTAGCTGTTTGTCGGCATGACCTCTTCCAGAATCTCATTGCCGGCCAAATTGAAGCTCCCTCATCACATGGCAGGGTGTCTCCTGGGAGATTTTTCATTAATGCCAATCACTGTGTCCTTCGGTTTCTTCTGTTTTCAGCATCACTGATTAAGGCACCATTTAAAATGTCTGTCTGCTTGAATTTTTCTGTTCTGTTAAACTACTCTCAGATCCCCAGTAGAGTATTAAGTTCTCTACACTCTACTGCATTAAATACGTTAAAACTTTCTAAAAAGTTGATAAAATTGATTTAGACGCCTGGTACGGTCCTCTACTTCTGTTCCCTCCAAAGTTTAGGGGCTGGGGGCTGGGAAGTGGGGTGGGAAGAGAGTTTCTGGTGCACAAAGGCCAGTCTCCTAGCAACGGGCAGTCAGGCCTAGGTGGCTAGGCCTCTGCTGTAGCCATAGCAACCGGGAGTGGGGAGGACTCTGTTAGGGAGAGAAAATATTCTGAAGTGTTTCTATTCTAACGACCAGGCCACCAGGAGGAGCAAAAATCTTATTTACACCATGTGCTTTAACAAAACATATTGACATAATAATACTTTAGAAAGAGCTGCGCTGAAAATAACGCGGTGCCTCTGTCAGTTTTGGCTGACCTGAAGCCACGGATTGTGAGCATCGAATTACACGCTTTTTTTACCCTAGTTGCCTTTTCCATTTTCCGTGTTCTTCTTCTTTTTTTCACCTGGGATTTCATTCGCACTGGATAGAAAAATGTTTCAGACCCTCCTTTATGGAGAAAAATCCCTTCCCCTTTTTAGAAGTTGGATATTCTGGGATCAGCAGCCCATTTACTGTCACCCCCCCCCCCCCCCACCACCCCCCACCCCCCCCCACACACACACAAACACCCCCCCCCCCCCCACCCCCACCCACCCCCCCCCCCCCCACCCCACATGCTCCCCACTTAGGGACAGCCACATGCTCTAGTCCTGGCTGAGACAAAACAAGACACGAAAAAAACAGTGAATCTTCAAACCAGCAGTCACCGCCTTCTTCAGTGTTAACAAATATTATGCTCAGCTAGTGAAGATTAACACAGATGAAGGAAGGCTGACCTCAAAACGACCTCTGCTGCTGACTTCAGTTCTACTAGGTTCATAACCACTCGAAGCATAGCTGTTTGTCGGCTTCCCCTCACTATAGGACATCCCAGAATCTCCTTCGCCGGCCAACCCAAATGAAGCTTCACTTCATACACATGGCTTCTCCTCATAATGCCAAAATAAATCACTGTGTCCTTCTGGGTGTCTGCTGTTTTCACATCAATGAAGGGCACCATTAAAAATATTTTTTAAAATGTCATGTTTTGCATTTTCTGTGCGTTAAACTACTCTCAGATAACAGTGAGTATAAGTTCCATCTACACTCTACTGCAATAAATACGTTTAAAACTTTTCTAAAAAAAGTTGAATAAAATGATTTTAGACGCCTCAGGGATGGTTTACACTTCTTTTCCCTCCAAGAGTTAGGGCTCTGGGCGGATGGATACACCGGAATTCCGGGGAGCGACAGCCGGCTATCGTTGGCCCCCTCACCCCCATTTCTTTCCGGGGTTACGGCTGACGTTTTTTCACTGAACCCCAGTGCACTGCCTTTCCTTTGTCGGCAAGTTCACTTCGAAACACTTTTTCGTCTGCACATTCCGTTGTTACCAAACTCCAACACACCTGTTTGTTTTACTTTTGTTTCTGAAACGGGAATTCCAGGGGTGCTCTCAAACCCCAGATTTTGGAACATTAAAAATGAGTCGCGTTTAAATAGGTGACTGGTTAATGTTACAATCGTTCCCTACAGGGGGGGGCCGCAAGTGGGGATATTAGTGGAGGTTCAAGGAGTCGAAGAGGTCGGTGACACATCCCTTGTGGTAAGGGGATTATGGTTGATTTTTCACCCAAAGGTAGACAGGGGGGTGATGTCCAATCACTGTGTCCTTCGGTTTCTTCTGTTTTCAAACTGACTCTGTCTGCTTGAATTTTTCTGATACTCTCAGATCCCCAGTAGAGTATTAAGTTCTCTACACTCTACTGCATTAAATACGTTAAAACTTTCTAAAAAGTTGATAAAATTGATTTAGACGCCTGGTACGGTCCTCTACTTCTGTTCCCTCCAAAGTTTAGGGGCTGGGGGCTGGGAAGTGGGGTGGGAAGAGAGTTTCTGGTGCACAAAGGCCAGTCTCCTAGCAACGGGCAGTCAGGCCTAGGTGGCTAGGCCTCTGCTGTAGCCATAGCAACCGGGAGTGGGGTAAACAGGCCATGCGACTGCAAAAGTGACTTGGCCACGGAAAGAATTTGTTCAGGAGCTTGTGAAAAAGCAACGGGAGGCAAACAATGTTTGAGTGGGGACAAAAATGAAAACAAAGCTGGCCTTAAGGTCACCTGTGTCTACAACCTTGTTTACTCAGCGCATTATCTGACCAAATTATTATTTATCAAGGGAGTGTGTCTACAACCTTGTTTACTCAGCGCATTATCTGACCAAATTATTATTTATCAAGGGAGTCCCGCAGTCTATAACACTCCACTCTCAGCTCTCCAGCACTGTAGGGAACACCAGTCTATAACACTAAAGTGGTTACATCTGTCATCATTAGAGGGTCACGTTACTGGCTGAAAGCATGTCAGTCAATAGGGGAACGCAGCTGGTTGGCTATCGACAGGAAAGAAGCCGTTAAAGGGGTGGAGCCAATTTCCCTCGCCACCTGAAAGCTTGCCAAGGGAGATTTCTTTAAGCAGGTGTTTCCTTTCAGCACTGCACAGCGAGAGTGGATGGAAGTTGCAGGGCAGGTATCAACAATGATTTTGTTAGCTGTGTTCAGATCTGGTTCAGTCAAGTGGAAATATCTCTGGGATTGAGCTTCAGAGCAGCTGCCTCGTGTTAGTCTGGCTCAAAATATACAAATCAGCAAATAAAACAAAACAAAAAATAAAAACAACAGCACAGCGACCGAGGGCAGCTGGGTGTCCCCATGGAAACGGCGTGTTTACTCCAGAATGGCCGCTCCCTCAGAGCACGCACGGGAAGAGGAGCCAGGTGCACACGAGAGGGAGAGAGAGGGAGAGAGAGGGAGGGGAGGCGTCTCCTGGTACAGCACAGAGCTACAGCAGAGCAGGCTCCAATCACAATAACAAATTTATAACCTATAACAGGTTTCTATTGTTCAGTAAAAGTTTGTTTGGGAATATGTCCCGTCGACCCACGGGGGTACACTCAGCAAAGTGTTAATAAAGTCGTGCAAGCCACTGTCCACATCCACATTGTATCGTCCATTTCTCTCTCGGGTAGAGTGTAATTTTGATGTGTCGTCTCAAAAGGTGGTTTGGTTGTCGTATAACATGTCCAACAGGGAAGCCGTTGTAACACAATGGCCAGAGGGAGGGAGCATTGTAAAGCATAGAGAGGTCTGGTAAAGCATAGGGAAGCATTGTAAAGCACAGAGAGGTCTGGTAAAGCATAGGGAAGCATTGTAAAGCACAGAGAGGTCTGGTAAAGCATAGGGAAGCATTGTAAAGCACAGAGAGGTCTGGTAAAGCACAGGGAAGCATTGTAAAGCACAGAGAGGTCTGGTAAAGCACAGGGAAGCATTGTAAAGCACAGAGAGGTCTGGTAAAGCATAGGGAAGCATTGTAAAGCACAGAGAGGTCTGGTAAAGCATAGGGAAGCATTGTAAAGCACAGAGAGGTCTGGTAAAGCATAGGGAAGCATTGTAAAGCACAGAGAGGTCTGGTAAAGCATAGGGAAGCATTGTAAAGCACAGAGAGGTCTGGTAAAGCATAGGGAAGCATTGTAAAGCACAGAGAGGTCTGGTAAAGCATAGGGAAGCATTGTAAAGCACAGAGAGGTCTGGTAAAGCATAGGGAAGCATTGTAAAGCACAGAGAGGTCTGGTAAAGCATAGGGAAGCATTGTAAAGCACAGAGAGGTCTGGTAAAGCATAGGGAAGCATTGTAAAGCATTCTGGTAAAGCATAGGGAAGCATTGTAAAGCACAGAGAGGTCTGGTAAAGCATAGGGAAGCATTGTAAAGCACAGAGAGGTCTGGTAAAGCATAGGGAAGCATTGTAAAGCACAGAGAGGTCTGGTAAAGCATAGGGAAGCATTGTAAAGCACAGAGAGGTATGGTAAAACACAGGGAAGCATTGTAAAACACATTTTTAAAAGATTTGTAAAAAGGTTTTTGGGGGGGGGGGGGGGGGGGGGGGACTTCACTTTTCATTTACAAGCAGAACGTAAGGACCAGATCAGAATAGTAAACTCTGCAATGAGATCAATAGTACCGTTTAACACGCCCCTCCTCTGTGACCGAGGCACACAAAGGGCTCCAATCCATTTAGGTTGAGGTAACACAGCAAAACCCAAAGCCCTAGTTCTATTAAAATACACACAGTTGCTATACAAACTCTTGAGCTGTTGATTTGAAGCTATTGATACAATTCAAGGAGTTTATAGGGTAACCGGTAAAGCAGATCAACTATGATTCCACAAGCCCTGTTAGAGGAACAAGATCTGAAAGACTGAATCAAGGAAGACCGACCCTGTTGTGAAAAAAAGAAAAAAAAAACACAAAACACCGTCCACAAATCCCGTCTCATTACCGAAGGCCCCTCTGTTTGAAGGAGTGACACCCAGCGCTTTTAAAGCCATGCTTAGCAGCATCAATGTTATCACTGGCAAAGGCAAGCAGGCTGAAGCATTACAGTTCATGTTCTCCTCTCTGACTGTCACAAAACAGCTTTCGGTGCTGAAATGCTGGCAGGAATGTCAACCCTGGTGTTGATAGACAGGGTTTGTAATCAACATGTGTGTGTGCGCGGCAGTGTTTTCCCTGCGCGTGGTCCCCCCCATTAGGCGTTTCTGCCAGACTGGTCCATCCTGTTTAGCACGCCCTGTCTAGGTGTGGCTCTCAGTAGGGAAAGCCTGGCTACCTGACGAGGCCAAGCAAAACCGACCATGTGACCAAGCTCCTCAGCACGTCAACATGACTGTGTGAGTGTGGAATCTCAGTAGTCACAACACTGCCCGATCACATTACAAAGAGCTGACAAAACAACTCAGATCTTACCTAATATATATTGACATCACTTTGTAGGGCTCAGGCTTTCCTTCCTGAAAACACCCACACATTACGGTAAAGGCGAATTCGATTAATTATTATTATTGTTTTTAATGGTAATTTATTCGAAGCCTTCAGTGAAGAACCTTTCTCGATCGCTCCTTGCAGATGCTTCAGTGCTACACACCGAAGGGGTCGAGTGAAGGAACCGACACTGAAAACACACAGTCAGTCACAGGAAGAGCTGTGATTGGTTGCTCCAGTGTGAGCCAATCGACTAGCTCCTGGGAGTTTTAGTTATTTTAAAAGGCTGTACTTTTTTTTTTTTATATATCAACAATGGAGATTTATATTTTATGTTTTATATATTAACAAACGCATTCAGGAATGTGTGATAAAACAGGAGTCACACTTCAAATGTATCCATATATCCAGAAAAAACTATTTTCCAGTTGTCATGAAACTTGTTATCAAAATGTTTTTCCCTATGCGGGTGACCCAGGAAGTGCAAGACAGCCTGAAAGCAGGGCTTGCAAACAGCTTTCATGAACCCAGTGTAGTATCAGGTGAACATACAGCAGTGTGCTAAAACATGTGCTTCTTTCAAAACTGCACATTTGAAACCTACATAAGGAAAGGAAGCTCATGCTGATAACGTTTCTGGGGCTGTTTATTATGCGTTAATAATGATTTTATATAATCTAAGATGCAGTATCGCGTTTTCAAATCTATTAGAACTAATCCTGGTAGAAAACAACATTTAAATAGCGTTACATTCACAACACACACTCACAAAACCAGAGAAGTTAGGGTTTCTACACCTCAGCAATCTACATGTTCTTTGCAACACAGACAGGTAGAGGGGAGCCTCTCCAGATATCCACATGTGGAACAGCTGCCCAGCACAGCTTTACCAGACCCCTCTGTGCTTTACAATGCTTCCCTGTGCTTTACCACACCTCTCTGTGCTTTACAATGCTTCCCTGTGCTTTACCACACCTCTCTGTCCTTTCCCATGCTTTCACTGTGTTTGATTACACTTTGCTAACTCTTTAACTATGGAAACTTGCTCTCACCCTTAACCTTACAGCCTTAACTGCAGTTTGGAGAGAAAAACAGCAAGATGGGATTGCAGCTGCTCACAAGCTGGGACTTGCCTGGCTGTCTGTTTTAAAGCAGTTTGGCAAGAGGACCCTGTCCTTGTGTCAATAACAAATGCACCAGAGACTGTGGTGTGAACTGAGACCACAGAAAGAGAATGCTCCTCAAACCGTCCACAGTTCTGGCAAGCGAGACGCTTTCATAAAAGTTTACTAGAGTGAATTTGCATTTTTCCAAGGGTTATACTTGTATCGTCGTTTACAGTGGAGTGCCACGTTTTGTAAGTTGCTCTGCCATGCATCTCTGTGCTTTATGATGCTTACCAGTGCTTTACATCACTGTGCTTCATTACACTTTGCCATGCTTTTACTACGGGGAAACTTGATTGATCGGATGCATGATCGTCTTGAGCTGAAGGATCAATCGAGGGTATGCCAGGAGAACGTGCCACACACACCAGGGCAATACCAAATGCAATCTTATATTTAACAACACATTACAGTCAAGAGTTACACACAGAGCACAGCTATTTCATCTCACTTCCGTCTGCCTGTGTGATTTTCTCTGCAGTTTGGGGTTTGTATTCGGTTCCCCATTGAGTGAAATGGGTTGCAGAAGCGAGGTCCCAAAGGTGTCTCAAAAACAAACAACAGGAGCCAAACTTCTGCTTTAACACCAGGAAGCAAATTCAACAAGGGGGCTCAAAAGAGGAAACGCGCGTATACATCAGCTCTCAAAAAGAACCTGGATAAGTTATACATGTAATAGAGTTTTATACTAAACATTGAGTCTCTGTGCCTCGAGCCTGCCCCGGACTGGAGGGAGCACCCTTTCTCTTAGGGGGTGAGGGAGTCCCCTTTCTCTTAGGGGACGAGAGAGCAGTTCACCTTCCTGTTTTGCATTTCCTTTATGTCTCAAATGTGCAGTTTTAAAAGAAACACACGCTACCAAAACAGGTCTTTTCTGTTTGCTTGTCGTTCCAGCGCTGTCTTCAGGGTCACTGGCCAAAAAGCATGTCAGGCAACATTGAAAGCATCTGATTGGTTAATGACAGAAAAGAAAGTAATGAAAGGCAGTGCACAACAGTTAAGACTCCTAGAATTATTTATTGAAGATAAAAGCAAGCTCAGATACTTGAACACTCACGCACACGCGCACACATGCACGCACACACACACACACGCACACACACACACAGGTAAAGTCCTGGAGCCGAGAGGCTGGAGATGGGGGTGTTCCTGGGGCTTCGCTCTCAGCGTGTCTGAGTCTCTGTTGTGTCGAGCTTCTTGTTTTGTTTTGCCTGTCATTCACTTTCACATTCCTGGCACTGGAAGCCTGGTGCATCGTGGGAGGTCCAGGTGAGACAAATCAGCCCGACCTGCTGAGGATGTCAGCGCCGATAAAGTTAACCCCGTCACTGCCAGGTACATAGCTCGTAAGAGTTATCATTGCCCCCTGCTAAAATCTATTATCTAGTATTTCCACAATCTTTCAAAATTGTGACATTTCACATCAGTTACAGGGGGTTACAGTTAGCTGAGCTCTACATCACTGTAACACTAATAAGATACAAAACAAGATATAATAAGGCTGTAATTCCATTGAGGGCTTCTGGTAAAGAAACAAACCAGTTTACATTTTCTGCAGGTGTTGCATTTCCCTATTCCAGTATCTCTGTGTCTACCTGTTCAAACTGCCTGTCCAGACTGCATTGTATAACATAGGTACAGATAGAATCTGAATGCACTTTTAGAGTGATGTCACTAAGAGGTCCAGGGAAGCTGCAGGTAAACTACTTTCTCAGCTACAATTAATTTAATATACTGTGTAATAGCAATTAACAATCACAACAAAACATAGCATAACAGCAACGAAAACAGCCCTTAGCGCATTCCACACAGTCACAACTGGGATCAAAGATAACAGATAGGAAATGCAGGTCGCCGAGTAGAACAAATCTAAACATGAAACTGATATAGAAATTGTTTTTAATTGTGGCCACACACAGAGAAGCTCAGGAGGGACTGGGAGGAAGAGAAGCAGAGTGGCTCTAGTGGAGCTGAGGAGGGACTGGGAGGGAGGGAAGCAGTGTGGCTCTAGTGGAGCTGAGGAGGGACTGGGAGGGAGGGAAGCAGTGTGGCTCTAGTGGAGCTGAGGAGGGACTGGGAGGGAGGGAAGCAGTGTGGCTCTAGTGGAGCTGAGGAGGGACTGGGAGGGAGGGAAGCAGTGTGGCTCTAGTGGAGCTGAGGAGGGACTGGGAGGGAGGGAAGCAGTGTGGCTCTAGTGGAGCTGAGGAGGGACTGGGAGGGAGGGAAGCAGTGTGGCTCTAGTGGAGCTGAGGAGGGACTGGGAGGGAGCTCTAGTGGGAGGGACTGAGGAGGGACTGGGAGGGAGAGAGGCAGCGTGGCTCTAGTGGAGCTGAGGAGGGACTGGGAGGGAGGGAAGCAGCGTGACTCTAGTGGAGCTGAGGAGGGAGTGGGAGGGAGGGAAGCAGCGTGGCTCTAGTGGGGCTGAGAAGGGACTGGGAGGGAGGGAAGCAGTGTGGCTCTTGTGGTTAGAGCTGAGGGATTTGGGAGCTGTGTGGCCCTAGTGATTTGAACTCTGGGTCTGGGAGTGTGGGAAGCAGTGTATTTTGGTGGGATAATACTGAACCCATGGCTTTAAGAAGGGCTGAGTTTGGTAATTCCGTTGCCACGGCAGTAGAGAAATCAATGGAAAGGGGCAGGGTTAGGGTGTCAGGCAAAGAAAGAGTAGCTGGGAGAGCATTTCAGGGGAATAAAAGGCTTGTATTCAAAGAATGAAAGAGAGAGAGAGAGAAAGAGAGAGAGAGAACTAATCAACCACATTTTTAACCCACAAACAAAAAAAAAAAAAAAAAAAGGAAAAAACAAAAAAAAAAAAAAAAAAAAAAAAAAAAGCAAAAAAACAAAAAAAAAACTTTCCCGGAAAAGTAAAACGAAAGTCTGAAGTGCGAGTTTATTCCGCTGCATTTCATCCTACAATAAATTGAATTGAAGTGGAACTAAAAAATGATTCAGATACCTGATCAAAACTGAAATATCCATCGTTAAAAAAGAAAAGAAAAATCTACATCAATCCTACATACTGTATATAAAATGGCGCGCATCTCTAATTGTTAGCACAGGTAACCTCATTTTTAAAAGGACAAGCGTCTAAAGATGGAAATTGACGTCAAAAAATGAAATATTTCCTCTAGAAGTTGTTTGACCTGTAATGGAACTACAATGTCTGTCTGTCAGCCCCAAACACGCTCTCCAAAGAGAAGGACGAGAGAGGCAGGTTTTGAATCGACGTGTAGGCAGAGCGTGATTATATACTGTCAGGGAAATATCTGAGGTGTTTGAATTCACTGATATGTACCAAATATACAGACTCGTGATGCATACAGAGTTTGACGTGTGTGTGACGTTTGGCAGATTTGATTGTAGACTGCAGGTGGAACCGGTCCCAGTGTGATACTGGGAACGAGATGAGTTTTACACACTGGTTTCATGGGGCAGGTGGAAATTTGGATTTAGTTATATGATAACATTATCTGGGAACTGTTTTTATATTCAAAAACATATTGCTTAAGCATTTATCTAGGATCGATAACTCCATAAAAAACAGCCACTGTTTTGTTAGTGTTTACTCCGATTTAGTTTTCAAATGTGCAGCTCTTTAAAACAGTGACATCTGCTGGAGAAAACATGCAATGTTTCTACCTCGCTTGATCACAGTTTGCTGCTAAAATTCACATTGGTGAGGTTACACTATGTAACACAATTTTTGTTCCTGGGTAGTAAGTGTTCTTTCCTAATTGCTTATGCCTCAAAAGTATAGAAAATGGCTATTATTCCCCACAAACTTTGCTTTTGTGACCAGGACAGTGATATTTCAAAATATCACTATTTCCAATGGGAAAACGGACAAATGTGTGTCTTTTCGTTCACATAAAGTCAGAAAAAAACAACATATGAATCCAAATTAACATGTATTTATACTAAAGTAATACAAAAATGACTACAAAAGATTTAGAAGTGAGTAGTTTTTCGAGATTTACGATTATACTGTAAATACGTATGTATAGTATAAATACATGTTAATTTGAATTCATATGTTGTTTTTTACTGACTTTATGTGAACGAAAAGACACACATTTGCCCGTTTTCATTGTAAAGCACAGAGAGGTCTGGTAAAGCACAGGGAAGCATTGTAAAGCACAGAGAGGTCTGGTAAAGCATAGGGAAGCATTGTAAAGCACAGAGAGGTCTGGTAAAGCATAGGGAAGCATTGTAAAGCACAGAGAGGTATGGTAAAGCATAGGGAAACATTGTAAAGCACAGAGAGGTCTGATAAAGCATAGGGAAGCATTGTAAAGCACAGAGACGGATGCTAAACGCATATTAAAATCAAATATTTGCTCCCGGTGAGGCTCATAACCTCGGCATTGCTCCGCATGGCACTGCTGCTGACCGATTAGGCCACTGGAGCTCCAAGTGTTTTCGGGAATCTCCGGGAATCCCCCCTCGCCGTTCTATAGCATTGTTTCGTCACTAGCATATGTTACCTCATCTGGTCACTCAAACGCTGAGTCAGCGTACAGACCCAGCCGGGGGAATCAAATCAGTAATATACCGAGGGGAGGGGTGGCGTGGGTCAGAGTGTGTTCCTTCAACCCCTGCTCTATTCCACGCAACCCTGTTCTTGAACCGATTTAAAAACCTGTAAAAAAATGGGAGGAATGAGTTTTCGTCCGGCGTCGTGGCTTAGATGCTTAAAGCGCCTGTTTAGTAAACTGGAGATCCTGGGTTCGAATCCCGGGGGGTGGGGGGAGTCTCTTTTTTTTTTTTTTTTAGAAACATTTTAATAAGTAACAGCAAGATAATTCATTCTAACCTTTTTGTGAGCGTGTGGGGGAAAAAAATAGACACGTAGTGTATAGCGAATAGATACTTTAATTAGATACAAGCAGATTAGAAAGCAGGGGGGGGTCACTTCAATCAATTGAAAGGAAGAAAGAAAAGGAAGCATCGCTGCGAGCAGGGTTCGAACCTGCGCGGGGAGACCCCATTGGATTTCAAGTCCAACGCCTTAACCACTCGGCCATCGCAGCTTCCTACATGCTGGTTATATCTGCCCCGAATAGTCACCGAGGCACGCCTATCTATCTATCTATCTATCTATCTATCTATCTATCTATCTATCTATCTATCTATATCTATCTATCTATCTATATCTATCTATATAAACCTGTCCCGTGTTTATCAGCGACGGGTTTGTATCTCCCGCTCCCCTCTCCCCTCAACCGCCTGGTTCAGCGGCGACGTGTCCCCACGTGAAAATACCATTTTTCTTTAAACAAAATAGAAAAATCTATACAAACGTGGACTTGCGTCCGATGTACGGACCCCACGTCAGCGGGTACACGGTGCAACTCCTCCTTGAACAAACTTCGCGGCTGTTCAGTGTTTTTTACAGCCCGTTATCCGACATGACGATCAGGAAGGATTTCTGAGAGAGAGCCGAAGGGACGGGCCGGCGGTTGAGCTCAACTCTCCAACAGCATCGCCAGAAGGAAAAACAAATACAAACCTTTCGTTTTTTATACAGACTTTATTTGTATTATTATTTGTACCTGCTGGATGAATTGTGTGTGTGTGTCTCCTCTCAGTATGTGTGTGTTTCTTAGCCTGTGTCTTTCCCTCTGTGTATGTGTGTGTGTGTGTTTCTCTCACCTTTCTCTCAGTGTGTGTCTCTCCCCTCTCTCTCAGTGTGGGTGTCTCTCCTCTCTCTCAGTGTGGGTGTCTCCCCTCTCTCTCAGTGTCTGTGTGTGTGTGTGTCTCCCCTCTCTCTCAGTGTGGGTGTCTCCCCTCTCTCTCAGTGTGTGTGTGTGTGTGTGTGTGTGTGTCTCCCCTCTCTCTCAGTGTGTGTGTGTGTCTCTCCTCTCTCTCTCAGTGTGTGTGTGTGTGTGTGTCTCTCCCCTCTCTCTCAGTGTGTGTGTCTCCCCTCTCTCTCAGTGTGTGTGTGTGTCTCCCCTCTCTCTAAGTGTGTGTGTCTCCCCTCTCTCTCAGTGTGGGTGTCTCTCCACGCTCCAGTCCGTGTCACTCAGCACCTGGTAGCTGTATCTCTTGTAGTTCAGTAGATCCGTTGCTCTGAACTCCTTGTTTGCCTGGTAGAGGCTCCTCCAGTAGGGGGGCAGGGCTGGGAAGTTCCCCAGTGCGGCCAGATGGTCGTTGTAATCCCACTGCTCCGCGTCCAGCTTCAGGACGTGTCTCAGGGGGACGCCACTGTCCAGCAGCCTCCGGATCTCAGTGTCCACCTCCCGGTCCATCTGCTCACGCGAGGGCAGCGTGAAGGAGCCATCGAGCACAGAGAGGGCAAACTGGGTCTGAGTGGGAGACAGAGAGAAGGAAGTGGGAAAGAGACACAGAGAGGAGAAAGAGAGAGAGAGAGAGAAAGGGTTCGACTGTCTATATTGGAAATCAGATAGTTAGATGTTAACTATTACTGATCAGTATATTTATATGTTATTATTAATTTGTGTTTAAATGCTTTGGCAATGCTGGAGCACTCCATGGTAATACCCCCCCCCCCCCCCCCCCCTCACCTGGCAGTGGAAGTGAGGGAAGGGGCAGATGGCTCTGCAGAGCCCCACTATGGACAGGGAGGGGAAGGCAGTGTGCAGCAGGTGTTTGTAGAGGGGGGACACCATGTGGCTCCTGAGCTGCAGCCCCAGCTCCCCCGGCTCCAGGAAGGGGAAGGTGAATTTATATCCCGTGCAGAACATGAATACATCCGGCCGGACGAGGCTCCCATCCCCCAGCTCCAGGGCCCCGTCCCCCCGCACACGCTGCACCCCAGGGGCCTCCAGCATCCCCCGGGGCAGCGGGCTGCGCAGGGGGGGCTGGCTGTGGCTCAGGGTCACCGGCCGGGTCACCGCGGAGAGCTCCTGAGCGATGTCCAGCCCAGAGAGACCGGCCCCCAGCAGCAGAACACTCTGCCCAGCGAAGGGCTCCGGACAGCGATAGTCATGGCTGTGCATGAGAGTGCCTGCAAAGAGGGAGAGACACACATACCGTCTCTGTGCTTTACAATGCTTCCCTATGCTTTACCAGACCTATTTGTGCTTTACAATGCTTCCCTATGCTTTACCACATCTCTCTGTGCTTTACAATGCTTCCCTATGCTTTACCAGACCTCTTTGTGCTTTACAATGCTTCCCTATGCTTTACCACATCTCTCTGTGCTTTACAATGCTTCCTTGTGCTTTACAATGCTTCCCTGTGCTTTACCAGACCTCTCTGTGCTTTACAATGCTTCCCTATGCTTTACCACACTTCTCTTGTGATTTATCACACTTTACTGTGAGAGAATTCTGTTTGGATTAAATTCTGCTGAGCTGTTGTTTTTAATTTATTTGCGTTTGAGTTTATCTTTAAGCTGAGATAAAAGTTTAATAATTATCTTTAAAAATACCAGCTGGGGTTGATGCTGCGTATCTGCACTGGTCAAACTTCATCCAGCACAGGAATACAGCATGGGAAAGCACAGAGAGGTGTGGGAAAGCATAGGGAAGCATTGTAAAACACAAAGAGGTGTGGGAAAGCATAGGGAAGCATTGTAAAGAACAGAGAGGTGTGGTAAAGCATAGGAAACATTGTAAAGCACAGAGAGGTGTGGTAAAGCATAGGGAAGCATTGTAAAGCACAGCGAGGTGTGGTAAAGCATAGGGAAGCATTGTAAAGCACAGAGAGGTCTGGTAAAGCATAGAGAAGCATTGTAAAGCACAGAGAGGTGTGGTAAAGCATAGGGAAGCATTGTAAAGCACAGAGAGGTCTGGTGAAGAAGTATAACTATGAGAAAAGCAGGGGGGAAACTGCAGGAATAGTTGATAAAGTTTTACAAGGGCTGAGCGTCATTAAACTCAGGATCACAAACCCAGGGTCAGCATGGCCAGGGAAGCTGGGGAGAATCGAAATGCTTAACAAGACTATACTGAAGCCAAGTTTTACTTTACCCTTGAAATTCTCCAGGCCAGGAATGGGTGGGATATAAGGATCAAAGAAGTGCCTGGAAAGAAGCATAAGAAACGTGTCAACGAGACAAACACACACACACGCACACGCACATGCACGCACGCACACACACACACTCGCTCACCCGTTGCACACCATCACTGCGTCAAACCGCTCGGTGGTTGTGTCTTTTGTACCAGTCACGTCAGAGGTGGTCACGTCCCACGCCAGTCCACGCCACCCCTTCTCCGTGGCCACCGGCTTCACAGACTCCACAGAGGTGCCAAACTGCAGGGGAGGGGGAGAGGGAGAGGGGAGAGGGGGAGAGGGAGGAGAGAGAGAGTTTCACTAGAAGCTCGTCTCTTTGACAGCTCCACGCTGGTCAACCTGGATGTGTTCTCTCAGCCTCACCTGGATGTGTTCTCTCAGCCTCATCTGGATGTGATCCCTCAGCCTCACCTGGATGTGTTCCCTCAGCCTCACCTGGATGTGTTCTCTCAGCCTCACCTGGATGTATTCTCTCAGCCTCATCTGGATGTGATCCCTCAGCCTCACCTGGATGTGTTCTCTCAGCCTCACCTGGATGTGTTCTCTCAGCCTCACCTGGATGTGTTCTCTCAGCCTCACCTGGATGTGTTCTCTCAGCCTCACCTGGATGTGTTCCCTCAGCCTCACCTGGATGTGTTCTCTCAGCCTCACCTGGATGTGTTCTCTCAGCCTCACCTGGATGTGTTCTCTCAGCCTCACCTGGATGTGATCCCTCAGCCTCACCTGGATGTGTTCTCTCAGCCTCACCTGGATGTGATCCCTCAGCCTCACCTGGATGTGATCCCACAGCCTCACCTGGATGTGATCCCTCAGCCTCACCTGGATGTGTTCCCTCAGCCTCACCTGGATGTGTTCTCTCAGCCTCACCTGGATGTGTTCTCTCAGCCTCACCTGGATGTGTTCTCTCAGCCTCACCTGGATGTGTTCCCTCAGCCTCACCTGGATGTGTTCCCTCAGCCTCACCTGGATGTGTTCTCTCAGCCTCACCTGGATGTGTTCTCTCAGCCTCACCTGGATGTGTTCTCTCAGCCTCACCTGGATGTGTTCCCTCAGCCTCACCTGGATGTGTTCTCTCAGCCTCACCTGGATGTGTTCCCTCAGCCTCACCTGGATGTGTTCTCTCAGCCTCACCTGGATGTGTTCTCTCAGCCTCACCTGGATGTGTTCTCTCAGCCTCACCTGGATGTGTTCTCTCAGCCTCACCTGGATGTGTTCTCTCAGCCTCACCTGGATGTGTTCTCTCAGCCTCACCTGGATGTGTTCTCTCAGCCTCACCTGGATGTGTTCTCTCAGCCTCACCTGGATGTGTTCTCTCAGCCTCACCTGGATGTGTTCCCTCAGCCTCACCTGGATGTGTTCTCTCAGCCTCACCTGGATGTGTTCCCTCAGCCTCACCTGGATGTGTTCTCTCAGCCTCACCTGGATGTGTTCTCTCAGCCTCACCTGGATGTGTTCTCTCAGCCTCACCTGGATGTGTTCTCTCAGCCTCACCTGGATGTGTTCTCTCAGCCTCACCTGGATGTGTTCCCTCAGCCTCACCTGGATGTGTTCTCTCAGCCTCACCTGGATGTGTTCTCTCAGCCTCACCTGGATGTGTTCTCTCAGCCTGTAGTGCTGGCAGTACTGCTCCAGGTAGCGCCGCACCTCCGAGTGATGCACGAACGAGGGGAGCCGCTTCTCGAACGGAAAGTCCGGGAACGCCATCACCTCCTTTGGGATGTTGGTCCTGGAAACAGAGCACAGAGGACATGGGGACAGGTGTCTCTCTCTATACCTGTGTACAGGTGTGTGTCTCTCTCTCTCTATACCTGTTTACAGGTGTGTCTCTCTCTCTATACCTGTGTACAGGTGTGTCTATATATATCTGTGTACAGGTGTGTGTCTCTCTCTATACCTGTGTACAGGTGTCTCTCTCTATATACCTGTGTACAGGTGTGTGTCTCACCTCAGGTCCCTGTACATGCTGCTGTGCACAGTCCTGCCTCTCTGATCCTTGCCGACTCGTTCCTCGTAGACCCAGGTGCCCCCGACCCGCTCGCTCAACTCGAACACCGTGGGGGGGGAGAAGGAGCCCCCCCGTGCCAGGACATGTCTCGCGGCACACAGACCCGCCGCCCCCGCACCGATCACCGCCACACGCAGCTTCCCCGAACGCATCCTCCTGAGTGGAGAAGAGAGGAGGGAGAGAGAAGCAGAGAGTCAGAAAGAGTCACCCATCATCACAAGCCAAATATGATTCTACTTACACTCGAGTGGAATAATGTTGCAGACCTCTCTATGCTTTACAATGCTTCCCTATGCTTTACCAGACCTCTCTGTGCTTTACAATGCTTCCCTGTGCTTTACCAGACCTCTCTGTGCTTTACAATGCTTCCCTATGCTTTACCAGACCTCTCTGTGCTTTACAATGCTTCCCTGTGCTTTACCACACCTCTCTGTGCTTTACAATGCTTCTCTATGCTTTACCAGACCTCTCTGTGCTTTACAATGCTTCCCTATGCTTTACCAGACCTCTCTGTGCTTTACAATGCTTCCCTATGCTTTACCAGACCTCTCTGTGCTTTACAATGCTTCCCTATGCTTTACCAGACCTCTCTATGCTTTACAATGCTTCCCTATTTTTTACCAGACCTATCTGTGCTTTATAATGCTTTACTTTATTAGTCTCTGCCTCGCTTTTACTAGGAGAAACTTTTACAAGGGGAGCCTGTGTGAATGTTTTCAATGTAGATCTTGTTTATTGTCGTGTAAGGCCAGCAAGTCTGCTTTGTCAGTACAGCGCGTTAGACTTTGTACTTTGTACTCCAGGAATGTATCATTCAAATCTACTGAATGACAAAAAAACAAGATTTCATGCATGATTTCCACTTGGTGAACTCCCCCCGGGAATGCGAAGCGCGCAGCCGGCCAGACTGTAACTTCACCCTGGCTCTCTCCCCCTCTCCCCCTATATGAGCACTTTACCTTCAGTAAACGTCAGATCTCAGGCGATTCGGGCAAACACACGGTGTTGAAATAGAGTAACGGGGGTAGGGTTAGCGGTCATTGTTAGTATTAGCTAAGTTTTTTGTTTTGTTTTTTTTAATAGTTTGTGAGTTTGGAAATGCGCGAGTTAGGTGTGCCGTGTCACTGTGCTTTGCCATGGCTGCGGTGCGATTTATTACACTTTGCTGTGTTTTTACTGCGGGAAACTCCGAGAAGATCTATTAGATGCAGCGTGTCTAGTAATCCACAGAATAAACGTGTTCCTTCTAAACTGCTGAGGATGAAAAATACACGAGAATTACATTTCAGCTTTGATATGCCGTCTCTCTCTCTCTCTCTCTCCCCCTCTCTCCAGCTCTCTCCAGTGCTCTCTCCCTCTCCCCCCTCCAGTGCTCTCTCTCTCTCTCTCTCTCGATCTGACTATCTACATATACAAACAACTTGAAATTAAACTGACAAACATGCATTAAAAAATATATCTATTTATCTATCTATCTATCTATATATATATATATATATATATATATATATATATATATATATATAAATATATAATATATTTATATATATCTATAATATAACAAAAACTGTGAACTATCTTAGAGAAAAGCATGTACTATTTATTTTCATTATCCAGTACATCCATGTCCTTTACACTTCACTAACCCTCCTATTATTTATTATTAGCGACTATAGGGCCTGCAAAGCCGAGGTTCCGGCAGCAGGAACAGTCGAACTTACATTTTCGCGAAAGAAGAAAGAAGACCGTCGGGGCGCCAGGATAAAGAAAACCGATGTGGTCGCCGAAAGGAAAAAGAGTTTCGTTGGCGGTGTGAATATTTCTATCTTTTTCAAAGCACCGCCACACTTATAAATATATAATATCTGTTTGAAGATATGATTACCGTTTCTTTTTCCTTGAACGACGGCGCTCGCAACTTTGCGTTTAGTGTGCTACAGAATCCAGAGCTGAGGCAGAAGGAGGAGGAGCGCCCAGGACAGACTGACATTGTCCGGGAGGGGGAGGGGGAGCGGGGGCCGAAGCCTATGGACCCTATAGGGTACATTCTGTTTTGTAAGAGTACAGGTTAGGGAATCATACCTGAGAGACACTCTCAGGGTCTCACAGATGAGAAGGAGAAGAGAGAGTTTTTTTTTTTTTTTTTTTACTTTGGAATGCTCCCTCCCTCCTTCCTCCCCGACCCTTACCCGGGGGGCTTGTGATTTGGTCGGGGTGCCAGCGGGGTAATTGCCCATATTGTCCCATAACGAGACGCGGCTCACGTAAATAAAAGGGTGCTATTGGGGGGGGGGGGGGGACCACCCCCCCCTCCTTTCAAACAAAGGGCCCGAGTGTGATGCCCGGTCAACTACGGGGGGAAGGGGGGAGTGTGGCTTTTTAACGTCAACGCTCAAAAATTTCGATTGGCTTCCCTTCACTTCCCTGCATTATTTCAAGTGCAATCGACACTGAAAGAATGCTGACGCATCTGTCTCCTGCTCAGACGCGCCTGCGCGTATCAATACGATGATACGATAGTCTGCGCTCGGTTCCAAGGAAGGAAAGCGCTATAAGAGGACAGTCTATCGGAGCATAGCTCTGTGGCTTAGCGAGCAGCGAAACCGCCTCTGTGCACCGGGGAACCAGTGCAGAGACGCGGGTTCGGTCCCCGCTCGGTCACTCTTCATCTTGTTGTTTTTTTTTTTTTGTTTTTTTTATTAAATAATGTAATAATAGGTAATTGTTCTCTATAAATATATTGTGGGGGAATATTGACCTTATAACTGTGGGGGAAATTACGGTTCCTTCAATTATTTGTTATTATTATTATTATTATTAATTATTTATTATTATTATTAATAATAATAATAATAATAATTGGAAACTAAGAGCTATTTAAACTCTCCTGCTTCATTACGAATCTGCTTTTGTTATTTCATCACACGTATAAAAATGAAGTTATGAATTCAAAAGCAATGGTTCCACTGGGGATCGAACCCAGGACCTTCTGCGTGTAAAGCAGACGTGATAACCACTACACTATGGAACCGTATCATAGCAACGCCGCCTCAGAAGCGTATACATGACGCTGCATTACACACGCTAACGCCAATGCAATCCGCTAAAATCAATGCATTCTTCTGCAAGCAGAATTCAAACCGACCTCAATTCGACCTCACGCGGGCAGAGCACATGCGCAATCCACCTCGTCAGTCAACGTCATGTTCACACAGATTGCTCTTAACCTGACCCAGCGCGAATTACACTCCGGGTTTTTCTTCCAGCCGACCCTGTTCCCAGTTGTTTAATTGAACCGATCTAACCGTGGACCTCGTGTTCCCTGTAAAACCCGGAGCGGAGTTTTTCTCCAGGACCGTGACTGTTCATTCAACACAGCAGCTATATGAACGGTGAAAACTAGTTTTCTTATTGTAGTTCAGAACAGGGATTCCCAGCCCCGGTCCTGCGTGGGGAACCCCCCTGTGGCTGCTGGTTTTCATTGCAACCGAGCCTTCAATTACTGAACCAGACCCTTCATTGAACTGATCATGTGCTTAATTAGACCTTCGTAATCGTTTTCAGCTCTTAAACAGCGGCAGAGTTCAAGTTTCTCTGTTGGTTAAATCTATAATTAAAAAAAGACATGTTTTTTTGCTTTGTGTTTGGCGGCAGATACACTGCGTGCTCTGCAGCTTCAAAGACTCTCCCCACTTCAAACATAATTTCTCCGGGTCTACAAGTCCTAGAGCGGGGGTCTCGCACCCTGGTCCTGGAAAGCCCCTCTCCAGCAGGTCCTACATGCGTCTCTACATCTGCAGTGGCTTAACAGCTGACGACTGGAGACCCCTGATCGTCAGCGGCTCATTTGAAAGGTAAGAACTTGCATTAACCGGTCAATTAGTTATTTAACACGTTCTATATTTATTATTATTATTATTTTTTTTTACTGAACTGTCGCGGTTCCGGTTCTAGAACTCTCTACGGTATTCGAACAGATTCGTCATTTAAACCGCGGTTTGGATCGCTTGTTGCTGATTGCGCCCCGGGCAGGTGTTTGAGAAACGAGTCGGTGCTCTCCGTCCGGGGCCTCTATTTATTTATTTATTTTTGCTATTCAATAATCAAAATATGATTTTTTTTTATGCAAATAAGAAGGATTTGTATTTCCTTGCCTTTGTTCAAATTGGGAGTCATTTCAGTCAGTTAAAAAGGAAGCATCCGTCGATCGCTGCGAGCAGGGTTCGAACCTGCGCGGGGAGACCCCATTGGATTTCAAGTCCAACGCCTTAACCACTCGGCCATCGCAGCTTCCCGTAGGACTGCAGCATAGAACACCTGTCAATCCGCACAGCTGTCTCTAATCGCGCAGTGAAACGCATCCGGCATACGTGCAGCTGTGAGAATGAATAAACACAGAAAAAGAAAACAGGTCGTGTGGGTTAAAGGCGGTGACTCGAGATTGCTTTTCGTGCAGTCTGGTAAAGCATAGGGAAGCATTGTAAAGCACAGAGAGGTGTGGTAAAGCCATATGCAGGCGGTTGGACTCGATAAAGGCATAGATTCCCGTAACCCGTTACGGAGAGTGTCTCCAGAGACCTGTTTCGTAAACTTAGGTAAAGCATAGGGAAGCATTGTAAAGCACAGAGAGGTCTGGTAAAGCATAGGGAAGC